>NC_064930.1:142517417-142818846 GCF_023897955.1 Schistocerca gregaria | reverse complement strand
AATGAGTGAGTAAAGACTCAAAGCGATGATAATTGCCCTTTTTTAATGTGCTTGTGTATCTTTGTGGGGTTTTCTGAAGACTAAGGGAACTCCTTGAGAAAATAAGAAAAAAGACCCAAATTGTGTAAGAACAAGTCGTGGTTTCTCCATCAAGACACCGCACTGGCTCTTGCCTCATTGTCTGCTCGGAGGTTTCTAGCAAAGTACAGAGTCCCTAGATCACTCACGTTATTAACCTGACCCAGCACCATATGGCTTTTATCTATTCCCCCCAAGTTCAAATCTCCATAACAAGATTTTAATGTGCTGAAGTAATGAAATAAAATGTCATGTGTGTCGTCAAGGAGCTCACAGTGGAAAATTCACAGGAAGGGTTGTAGGAATAAAGCATGAGAGTGTATTGAGGGTGACAAGTAAATATGTATATTTTTGAAATAAAATTTTTAGCCGCACCTCGTATAAAACGTTCTCCTGCTATGTGGTCTGTATGCTGTTTCGGATCAGACTGACTCGTTCTCTCATACCAAAACCTAATACCACTCGTAATAGGCATTGCCGCATTGCTACACCTGATGAAAGATAAGTAAGGACAGAATCAATCCGCTGTGTACTAGATTGATACTTGTACTCTTAGTCTTCTCCTTTTTCTGTTATGATGAGACAAAGATGCAAGAGATGAAATTTTCAAAACTAGTTAGTAGTTCCTCGTAATTGGTCAGTCAATTGGAGGAAGAAGAAGGAAAATGAAAAAAGTTCCTTTAATGTTTTTCACAGTAGTATGTTTCATCATCAATTACAACACAGTACAGCAAAAAGGAAATACATAAACCTGACTGTAAAGAGGTAAATAAAACAGAAAGAAACTTCCACATGGGAAAAATATATTAAAAATAAAGATTCCAAGACTTACCAAGTGGGAAAGCGCCGGCAGACAGGCACATGAACAAAACACACACACAGAATTACTAGCTTTCACAACCGATGGTTGCTTCTTCAGGAAGGAGAGGGAAAGACGAAAGGATGTGGGTTTTAAGGGAGAGGGTAAGGAGTCATTCCAATCCCGGGAGCGGAAAGACTTCCCCTAGGGGAAAAAAAGGACAGGTGTACACTCGCACACACACACACATATCCATCCGCACATACACAGACACAAGCAGACATTTTTGTGTTTAGTGCTTTGAATTATCCTGCCTTCTATAAGAACTATATAGAACAGATTGTGTAACATGATGCACATTATAGACAAAACATTTCAGTGGTGGTCAGAGTATGACTTATGTGTGTATATGCACAAACAAGAGTAACTCCATTTACTCCTTTTCAGTTTCTACACAAGTGGGAGATGCCCGATGGTCCTGATACGGCACAGGATCCCCTGAGCATCGAGCAAAAGGTGAGTGCAGTTTCACTTTTCTGTTCTTCTTACATTGCTGTGGATAAGCATTTGTTGTTTGGTAACTGGGTAGCTGAAGCTGTAATTTACCCAAAATGTGCTGGCAGGTAAAAACTGTTTGCACGAGCAGGATTTAATCCCAGAGTCTTGCCTTTCGCATGCAATGACCCTTTAATATCCAGGGTGTATGCACCCCGGGACAACTGGGAAAAACCCATGAATGTTTGGATCTGGGAGACGAGCAGGAAACACACGGGAATTTTTTTAGAATTCCGGGAATTTTTCATTGTTGTACTTTCTAGCTAATTTTTTATAATTATAACTGGTAAGAATTGATACTCTAACAAAGAATTTTACTTTAACCTGCTACAGTAGAATAATACTGTGGCTGTAAAACATAAAAGAGAGAGAAACACCAGTGTAAAACTTACAACAAAATACAGTGCACACGTAAGTTTTTGCCAACAGTAAAATGTGTCAAAGGCTTCGGGACAAAGAACAAGTGCTTTCAGTGAGTATGACATCACAAAAGTTTACATTTCTAACAGGTCGCAGGAAAATATTCCGAATGATTGCTGTTTGAGAAGCATTAGCTGCAAAGTAAATTTCCTTTTTTTACGTGTGAGAAAGTGTGACGAATTTCTTACATCACAGAGCGATTGACTCTCATTCAAAACTTAACACTTTGATGACCAGCCACTTCTGTTGGAAGAATTTCGGGCTCTGAAGACAAGAAATTTGCGCTTTTAAAATTTTACTGGCATGTTTGTGTTTGTTATATATTGAAGGGCAACACTTGCAAAAAAAGAAGAAAAAAGTGCTATTATATGTATGTGAAGACTTAGCTTTTCTTGTAGCTATATTAATTTAAACCATAAACTTCTGCTATTTGTGTATCTGCTCTACTTAAGTGGTGTAGCTATTGGCTGACTCCATCAGGTGTCCTGTGTTCTGAATATCTGATTTCATTTGCTGGGCAGATAACGTGATGTGAGCTATGATTGGCTGACAAAGGCACGTCACAATCTGGAGTTCAGTGCTTCAGAACCAAATGTGCTGTGTTTGGTGGAATTCGTGTTTACACTTCCGTAATACGAAAATATGCAGCGTACTTGTTGCTGCACATGAAAGAGCATTCCAAAACGAATAATTTTTTTGCTAGGTTTCGTTTCCTAAAGTGCTGGGAAGTGGTGTATAAAACTTCTACAATTCAAGGAACTCATAAGTTTTACAGTTCCGAGGGATATTTTCACCCAGGAAAGTGTATTTTTCACCCAGGAAAAAGTCAATTTTTATCTGGGAAAAAATCTGGGATAAATCCCGCTCCCCTCCCCCATATACACACTGTTATTGCTGCCCCTCTGTAAAACTGACAATTTAATAGGTACTGAATAGCCTTCAGCAAATTGTAGAGTCAGGGAACAGCATCAAAATAATGACAGTAGATATTGTACTGAGACATATGGTTGTTGTTGTTGTTGTTGTTGTTGTTGTTGTTGTCGTCGTTATTAGACAAGTATTTTTATTTATTAATTTTTCACAGTTTTCTCCCCTGCAGAGTAATCTTTACGTAAGTTGCTCATTGTAAACACTTAACAGTGAAGAGTGAATGTGGTTTATCTGACCCTAATGTTCGAATGTCAGCAATAAAAATGCTGAACAGTGAGGTTCAGACAGCATAAAGAAAATAGCTTATAACAAGAAACATGAGCAGTGATTCAGTAAGGGTATTTTGCAGTGACTTGAGGGCAGATCACTAGGTCGTACAAGATGATATTTGTGGAAAACTTAACTCCTGTTTATTTATAATTCAGCACTGCAAGTCCAACTTCTCCTCAAAATCAAACAGAAACAATGACGAAGAGTGGAAATAACTGAAAATGGTTTCGTTTGGCTTCTCGCAGACTTCTTGCAGCCAACCAACGACGGCTTTTTTACGGATGACGATATGCCGTGTCACCGTGCCACAGTCGCTCGCGATCGGTTCGCAGGACTTTCGGGAGAGTTCGGACGACCGATTTCGCCGATGCGATCGCCCTTTACGGGTCATAATTGAAAGGTTAGTTCGTGCAAAAAAATTCTACACTGGCAACACATTTGCAATTACGGACAGGTGTGGTGGCAATGTGACTGAATATTTCTGCGGGACACTTCAAAGGACTTGTCGAGACTGCGCCATGTCGAGTTACTGCACAACACCTGCTGGTGGTGGTCTGATACGATATTAGGAGATTTTGCTTGCTCTTTGTTACTTCTGTGTAAGAGGGGTGAGAAGGACACAGATGCCACATACTGGAGCGAGATGGTGTTATCGGCAAATGACAGATTTTGACAGGGGCTTCATGTGGGCCTTCATTTGCCTTCGAACCGTGCATTGGCCGGATTTGGTGGGGCATTCAGATGTGATAGTCAGTGTTGGACTGCATGGGAATGTGATGTCAGACATACTCATTATTAAGGTTCTAGTCAACCATTTCTGACCATCACAGGGGAGGAACAGCATATTGTGCACCAAGCACATATGTGCCCGCCATGTGAGGACCGTTAATGGAGTCCCTGAAACATTGTGCGTCAACCGGCACTGGTGGAAAGTGGACCAGGGAATTATTTTACCGAGTGTAGGCTGCCATTAACAGACCAAAACAAATGGCTGCATCTGGAGTGGTGCCTCAATAGTAAACGATCGACTGCTGATGAATTGTGCTGTATTTTGTTGAGTGATTAATTGTGGTTCTGCACTATCCCTGATGACCACTGTGGCAGTCTGCAGAGAGGACCCATCCTTACACTGTTTTGGACACACGGAGCGCTATTACTCCTGGTTTCACAGTTTGAGGAGCCTGTAGATCACAGACATCCTGCATCCTCGTGTGTTACCTCTCGTGTAACCGTATTGTAAAGGTGACAGGTAGGTTGTCTGGGTGTGGGCCGGGTCATCTGTCGAAGATGGGGGATGTGGACAGCAACAGAGGTGAGTCCAGATGCAGGTACGACCACTCTTTATCAGTCCTTCACTAATTCGTACAGATCAGACATTCTTCTGATTGCGCTCCACTCTCCGGTGTGGTCTGGAGTTCCCTCGTAGTATTCCGGCACTGTAGTTGCCTACAGCAGGCAGTGTGCACTTGTTGCTTGGGAGACAGAACACTGCACCGGGTCTCCGGTACACGAGACGAGCTGAGCCGGCAGGGTGTGGCCACGCTGCAGTCACGGGCGACCACCACATCTTCTCTAATGCGGAACGTCACGTCGTTCTCGTGACACAGTTCCGGTGTTGTCCGGAGTCGAAGTCTGGATCGTCGGTGAAGAGTGCAGAGGCAGTTGTATGGTGCAGTGTTGCCTGCCAGTGTTGGGCAAAGGGCAGAGGTCTCTCATTCTCAGTCCAGTGGTGGCAGAGTGAAGAGTGACGATTCCCAGCTAACTCACGGGAGGTGCCGGGCACGGCCCTGCCGCACCGAATGTGACGTACTCGGCTAGGGTGGTGTTTAGCGCCAGTTCCTGGCAGTGAGTCCGCAGGAGGGCTGCGTCTGTGGGCCACTGCAGTGACTGGGGTCTGGCGCAATTGTCGACGGCACGGAAGTCGATCTGTCCGGAGTGTCTTCTCGAAGACTTACCCTGGGGCATTGACAACTGGAACTGTTACCCCTCCCTGATAGGACGTGTTTGTTGACCAGATTTGATGTCATCTTGGTCCCTGTGTCAGTATCCAGGATATTGGGAGGCCTCTTACGACAGTGGTGGACCAACTTACCTCGGAAGAGGATGCAACCATTTTATGACTCCATTCTCAACCGAATCGCGGCATGTACCCAGGTCAGAGAGGTTGCAATGTCACATTGATAACAGGGCTCGTACTGCCAATTTCTCCTAAATTCGACTCTATTTTGTAATCGCTGGAATAACATGGCATACCCTGTCGATCCATGAAGTTTCATTTTGTTTCCCCTGGGCCATTGTGTTTATTTTGTTTGCCAGGCAGCGAATTTAGCACACCTTGAATGTGGATAATGACAGATTTGTTATACCAGTTCTATAAGGCTGTAATGCTTAAGCAGTGTTTTTTGTGTGATGTAAACGGTAGCACAGGATAATACTGTTACCTGCTCATTCTTTCTTTCTGTTTGTAATTTTAACAGTGTTTGCAGTTGTCGGAAGTGAGATTTCCATTTCATAGAAAGTAATATTTTTATTTAGAAGCTCATGCATTGCTCAGACATGTTTTCATACTTAAAAAAGAAAAAAAAAAGTGTGTAGACAGATTAAAGTTTCTTTATGAGTTTTACATGCAAGTCTTTAGAATCCGAGGATAAACCTCTAATTTTAGTTTCTGTTCTTCACACAGTAGCGGACAGTGTAAAAATGAATTACAACTGAGCAGTCCAGTATTTGTAGAATTTGGTGAGTGCGCGCACCCACACACACACACACACACACACACACACACACACACACACACACAGTGTGTGCTGTTATAATCAGTAATCATTTTTATTTATTTATTTTTGCATTGCTGCCAACTATTACGGTTTGTCCGTAATTGTTATGGATTTATCACCTGGATTACAGGGTTACGGTAAGCTACTAAAAATTATAGACACAGACCGTTTAAAATATGATATTTTTAAATAATTCAAATAAGGTATTGTTTACATTTTGGTAATCATATTGTCTTGCTAAAATGTTTTATAGATTGTAACGATTTCCTTCCTGAGTATGCAGTAAACATACCTAGAAATGAATTCATCATTGTGGCACACAAGATGTGCGTTTACACTGAGTTTGAAGCACGTTCTGCAACATTGTTTGTAACGTTGTTGGTGACTAGTAATGGACTACCAATGTTTGCGATATGTAGTCGACATTTTGACAACACAAAGCCATTGTTCCACGGCTGTGTCGGTACAGATCAGAGGAACGTTGGTCCCGATCTGCTACCACTAAATGCTACTACGCAGCACTGGTGTTAGTTTTTGCTCAGCTGTACTGTTGCCTGGAGACAAGACGCAGAATTAACCAATTTGTCACATTCTGTGAGGCAGAGGAATACCTCTGGAATATTTAAAATCATAGTTGTAAAAGTATTAAACTGAAATATGACTCCCTTGAAAAAATTCTGCATTGCTTCCCATCAGCAGCAGTGATGTAGATAAAAATTGAAGTCCCTCATGTCTCAATACTACTTTGACGACAGGATTCGTTATCTGACTTCAGAAACAAGTTACATGAGTGGAAAAAAAAGAGGAAAGAGATGTACAATGCTTTCTACGAGATAGGAAAGAATGTATGCAGGAGACAGCAGTCAGTAATAAACATGGATGTGGCAGGTGGATCATCAACTGCCAATTCCTCCATCACATTCATCGGAATTGTGAGTGACACTCAGGCTGACAAAGTTACCTTTATTCAAAATGATCATGAATTAACTTTAATGTAAATATAAAAATAAATATGTGATAAGTTAAATATATCTTCTTAATGCAGGGTTTGAATATGTCTGAAATACTGCATTTAAAGGCCTAAATAAGACTTCTATATTTAGAAAATTTTCCATGTGATTATTGGTAGCCTCTCTTAAAGATTGGCAATCTTCATGTCATGAATGTAGTGTCTGCATACACAGGGTGGTTTCATGAAATGGCACATTCTGACATTTGTGTATGTAGGCCTGGGCGATTGTTAGTGTCAAATAAGAAATGGAAACCAGTTCATGCCATCTTGCCATTTACAGGGTGTATATGACCCGGGAGATCCGGGAAAAACCCGGGAATTTTTTCATCAGGGAGAAAACTGGGAGAAACCCGGGAATTTTTTAGAATCCCAGGATTTCCTGTTTTTGTTTTCAGTTAAATTTTTGTTATTTTGACTGGTAAGAAATAATATTCAACCAAAGGATATTACTGTATCCCGCTACTGCAAAATAACACTGTAGCAATAAAACATGAACGAGAGAAAAAAACTAAAATGAAACTTAAATTGCAAAGGAAATGCCCCGTGTACAATAACAAAACACAGTGCTCATACAAGCATCTACCAGCAGCAAAATGTGTCAAAGGCTTTAGGAAGACTATGCAATGCTTTATAACAACAAATTGCCTCCAATGAGGGTGACGTCACAACTGTTTACATTAGATTCGTATGAGCAGTTGCGTGCAGGGCCATGTGCATGCGCAGTTGACTGGCGCATGTGTAGTACCTTCTTCCGATTGTGGCTACAAAAGTGTGGCTGTTAGCTGTATAAGCAGTAGCAGCAAGATGCTACTCGGAAAAATTTTACTGTCGCGTGCAAGCTGCCATATTCACTGTGAGCAGAACCGGGGTATGTGCCCCGGGGGACAATTTCAGCCGAGCATTAATCACCTTGCAGAACAGTGAAGTTATTTTTGTCGGATTGGTAAAGAAATGTGGTTTTTATTCATCTTTTCCGCTGATGCAGTCAATGTATTTGTAACGAAATGTTTAATTCCGCACTATTGGCAAGTTTCAACTGTTCTCTGCATTTCAAAAGCGCATGTTTTCGTCGTCTTGCAAGTATGGCAAATGCCACAATAAAGAACCAAAAATCAAATAATACAGTACTGGTACACCAAGACAAACATACAAACTTCTTGTCTCATCGTAGCTGCGCAAGCACTGTGACGCCTGATACCTGGCGCTCTCTACCAACTGCTGAAATGAACCTCTTTCCAACAGGCCGCGGGAAAATATTGCGAATGATTGATTGAAAAACGTTACTTTCAAAGTAAATTTCCTTTTACGCAAGATGAACTATGTGCAATGAATTTATTTAATCACAGAGCTTTTGACTCTTATTTAACAATCAACTCCTTAAGGATGACCATTTAGAAAAATTTCGAGCCGAGAAGATCAGATATTGATGTCGTTGCTAAAAATGTCTTAAAGTGTAACATGCGCAAAGAAGATCAACGTTGTACGTGAAAGTTTAGCTTCTCTTGCAGCTTATTAGTCGTTGATACCAATATTGTGTGTGAAAGCTTTTCTTTTCTTGTAGCAACGCTATGTATATTAATTTAAACCATTAAGTTTTCCTATTTGTGTGTACGTGCTACTTATCAGTGATGATGCTATTGGCTGGCTGCACGAAATGTCCTACGCTTCGAATATCCGCTGTATCGGCAGGCGACATCACGTGACACAAGCTGTGACTGGCTTACAAAAGTGCTCCGCAATCTCGATAAACTGATAAGTTTTACAGTTCCGAGGAAAAGGATACTGTCACTTAACACGGAAAAAGTGTATTTTCACCCGGAGGAAAGTGTATTTTTAACTGGGAAATCCGGGAATTTTTTTCCTCGTCCACATACACACCCTGCACTTAGTCGACAGGGATACTTCGAGTGGTGGGCAATGTGCTTTAACCATCAAAGCTTTTTACAAAAACATCGACATTGTGGAGGCTGCGTGTAAAGAATTTCTGCATCACATCAGCTTAAGATGGCACGACTACACTCTGTCAACACGTGCGTGTAATATGTGAGGATATTTTGAGGAACAGGTTCAGCAATGAGAAAGCAATCTCCGGGGCGTGTGCAAACCATTCGTACTCCAGACAATATCGAAGCAATTCGGGGTGTGGCACAAGAAGCCCAAACTATGCTATCCGTTGTCACATAACATCTTTACAGTAGCACACTTAGAGTATTTGACGACTATTGGTAAAGGACTTAACATTACAATTACTACAGGTTGTAGATTCCCAGGAAAGAAGTACCAACAATCACATAATGCGACAATGGTTTTGGAACTAATATGGGAAAAGATAACAAATAGCAGTGAGTTTGTTAACATGCTGTCTGACCAAGCCTATTTCCATCTAATGGATTTATTAATAAAGAAAATATCCGTTACCCATCCCAAGAAAATCCTACTCATCCAGACTAATGTCCTTTACACATGAATTAAATTGCCTTGTGGTGTGCTGTATCGTCATATAGCATAATAGTGCTTTTTTCTTATTATTTCCATCAAGTTCCATAGGACCAAATTGAAGAGTAAATCTCTGAAGTCATGAAACGTGCCAGTACATGTAATTACAACATAAAAGTAATAACACATAAAAATAAAATGTTTGTTGTTGTTGTGGTCTTCAGTCCTGAGACATGTTTGATGCAGCTCTCCATGCTACTCTGTCCTGTGCAAGCTTCTTCATCTCCCAGTACTTACTGCAACCTACATCCTTCTGAATCTGCTTAGTGTATTCATCTCTTGCTCTCCCTCTACGATTTTTACCCTCCACGCTGCCTTCCAATACTAAATTTGTGATCCCTTGATGCCTCAGAACATGTCCTACCAACCGATCCCTTCTTCTGGTCAAGTTGTGCCACAGACTTCTCTTCTCCCCAATCCTATTCAACACCACCTCATTCGTTATGTGATCTACCCATCTAATCTTTAACATTCTTCTGTAGCAACACATTTCGAAAGCTTCTATTCTTGTCTAAACTATTTATTGTCTACGTTTCACTTCCATACATTGCTACATTCCATACAAATACTTTCAGAAACAACTTCCTGACACTTAAATCAATACTCGATGTTAACAAATTTCTCTTCTTCAGAAACTCTTTCCTTGCCATTGCCAGTCTACATTTTATATCCTCTCTACTTCGACCATCATCAGTTATTTTGCTCCCCAAATAGCAAAACTCCTTTACTACTTTAAGCGTCTCATTTCCTAATCTAATACCCTCAGCATCACCCAACTTAATTCGACTACATTCCATTATCCTCGTTTTGCTTTTGTTGATGTTCATCTTATGTCCTCCTTTCAAGACACTGTCCATTCCGTTCAGCTGCTCTTCCAAGCCCTTTGCTGTCTCTGGCAGAATTACAATGTCATCGGCAAACTTCAAAGTTTTTATTTATTTTCCATGGATTTTAATACCTACTCTGAATTTTTCTTTTGTTTCGAATTATTATATTCTTCTTGAAGTCTGAGGGTATTTTGCTGGTCTCATACATCTTGTCAGGACTGGTTCTCCAAAGGCCGTCAGTAGTTCCAATGGAATGTTGTCTACTCTGGGGACCTTGTTTCGACTCAGGTCTTTCAGTGCTCTGTCAAACTCTTCACGCAGTATCGTATCTCCCACTTCATCTTCATCTACATTCTCTTCCATTTCCATAATATTGTCCTCAAGTACATCGCCCTTGTATAGACCCTCTATATACTCCTTCCACCTTTCTGCTTTCCCTTATTTGCTTAGAACTGGGTTTCCATCTGAGCTCTTGATATTCATGCAATTGGTTCTCTTTTCTCCAAAGGTCTCTTTAATTTTCCTGTAGCCAGTATCTATCTTACACCTAGTGAGATAAGCCTCTAAATCCTTACATTTGTCCTCTAGCCATCCCTGCTTAGCCATTTTGCATTTCCTGTCGATCTCATTTTTGGGATGTTTGTATTCCTTTTTGCCTGCTTCATTTACTGCATTCTTTATATTTTCTCCTTTCATCAATTAAATTCAATATTTCTTCTGTTACCCAAGGATTTCTAGCAGCCCTCGTTTTTGTACCTACTTTATCCTCTGCTGCCTTCACTACTACATCCCTCAAAGCTACCCATTCTTCTTCTACTGTATTTCTTTCCCCCATTCCTGTCATTTGTTCCCTTATGCTCTTCCTGAAACTCTGTACAACCTCTGGTTCTTTCAGTTTATCCAGGTCCCATCTCCTTAAATTACCACCTTTTTGCAGTTTCTTCAGTTTTAATCTACAGTTCATAACCAATAGATTGTGGTCAGAGTCCACATCTGCCCCTGGAAATGTCTGCCAATTTAAAACCTGGTTCCTAAGTCTCTGTCTTACCACCGAGCGAGGTGGCGCAGTGGTTAGCACCCTGGACTCGCATTCGGGAGGATGACGGTTCAATACAGTCTCCGGCCATCCTGATTTAGGTTTGCCATGATTTCCCTAAATTGCTTCAGGTAAATGCCAGGATGGCTCCTTTGAAAGGGCACGGCTGATTTCCTTCCCCATCCTTTCCTCACCCGAGCTCGCGCTCCATCTCTAATGACCTCGTTGTCGATGGGACGTTAAAACACTAATCTCCTCCTCTCCTCTCTATCTTACCATTATATAATCCATCTGAAACCTGTCAGTATCTCCAGGGTTCTTCCATGTATACAACCTTCTTTTATGATTCTTGAACCAAGGGTTAGCTATGATTAAGTTATGCTCTGTGGAAAATTCTACCAGGCGGCTTCCTCTTTCATTTCTTAGCGCCAATCCATATTCAACTACTATGTTTCCTTCCCTCCCTTTTCCGACACTCGAATTCCAGGTGCCCATGAGCATTAAATTTTCGTCTCCCTTCACTATCTGAATAATTTCTTTTATTTCACCATACATTTCTTCAATTTCTTCGTCATCTGCAGAGCTAGTTGGCATAAAAACTTGTACTACTGTAGTAGGTGTGGGCTTCGTGTCTATCTTGGCCACAATAATGCGTTCACTATGCTGTTTGTAGTAGCTTACCCGCATTCCTATTTTCCTATTCATTATTAAACCTACTCCTGCATTAGCCCTATTTGATTTTGTGTTAGAACCCTATAGTCACCTGACCAGAAGTCTTGTTCCTCCTTCCACCGAACTTCACTAATTCCGACTATATCTAACATTAACCTATCCATTTCCCTTTTTAAATTTTCGAACCTACCGGCCCGATTAAGAGTACTGACATTCCACACTCCGATCCGTAGAACGGCAGGTTTCTTTCTCGTGATAACGACATCCTCTCGAGTAGTCCGAGCCCGGAGATCCGAATGGGGGACTATTTTACTTCCGGAATATTTTACCCAAGAGGACGCCATCATCATTTAACCATAAAGTAAAACTGCATACCCTCGGGGAAAAATTACGGCCGTAGTTTCCCCTTGCTTTAAGCCGTTTGCAGTACCAGCACAGCAAGGCCGTTTTGGTTATTGTTACAAGGCCAGATCAGTCAATCATCCAGACTGTTGCCCTTGCAACTACTGAGAAGGCTGCTGCCCCTCTTCAGGAACCACGTGTTTGTCTGGCCTCTCAACATATACCTCTCCGTTGTGGTTGTACCTACAGTACGGCTATCTGTATCGCTGAGGCACGCAAGCCTACTCACCAACTGCAAGGTCCATGGTCCATGGTTCATGGGGGAGGGGGAAATAAAATGTTTATGAACTCAAAAAAAAGGTCAAGCCATAAGTTTAAGTGAACAGTCAATAATATAACATAGGAATGAGCTTAATATTTCAAGAAACTCTTCAACAGAATAGAAGGAGTGATCCATGAGGAAGCTCTTCAGTTTCGATTTGAAAGTGCATGGATTACTGCTGAGATTTTTGAATTCTTGTGGTAGCTTATTGAAAATAGATGTAGCTGTGTACCGCACACCTTTCTGCACAAGAGTTAAAGAACTACAACCCAATTGCAGGCAGGATTTCTGCCGAATATTAACTCAGTGAAAGCTGCTAATTCTTGTGAATAAGCCGATATTGTAAACAACAATCGACAGAAAAGAATACATAAATTGAGCGGCCAATGTCGGAACACCCAGACTAGTGAACGGGAATCGACAGGAGGTTTGCCAACTTAAACACCGCTTATTGCCAAAACCACCCGTTTCTTAGCCAAAAATATCCTTTTAGAATGGAAAGAGTTACCTCAGAATATAATACCATACGACAAATGAAAATAAGAAAAGTAGACTAATTTTTGTGTCGAACGATCACTTGCTCCAGGTACAGCTCGAATAGTCAAAATGGCAGCATTAAGTCTCTGAACAAGACCCTGAATGTGTGCTTTCCATGACATTTTACTATCTATCTGAACACACAGAAATTTGAACTGTTCAGTTTCGCTAATCACGTGCCCATTCTGTGGAATTAAAACATCGCGTTTTTTTGAATTGTGTGTTAAACTGTAAAAACTGAGTCCCACTGTGATTTAGCGTTAGTTTATTTTCTACAAGCCATGAACTTAGGTCATGTACTGCACTATTTGAAACCGAGCCAGTGTTGCACACAACATCCTTTACCTCCGAGATAGTGTCACCAGCAATCAGAAATATTTTAGAGTTACCCGTAATAAAAGAGGGCATCATTTATATAAATAAGGAACAGGAGCAGCCCCAACACTGGACACTGGGGCACCCCCCACTTGACTGTACCCCACATTACAGCCATTCTCAACACTGTGAATAATGACCTTTTGCTGTCTGTTGGTGAAGTAAGAGGTGAACCAATTGTGAGCTACTCCCCGTATTCTGTAATGGTCCAACTTCTGGAGCAATATTTTGTGATCAACACAATCAAACGCCTTAGTTAAATCAAAACATATGCCTAATGTAGAAAACCTTTTGTTTAACCCATCCATTACCTCACAGAGAAAAGAGAATGTAGCATTTTCAGTTGTTAAACGACTTCTAGAGCCGAACTGTACATTTGCTAGCAAATTACGTGATATAAAATGATCAGTAATCCTTAAATTACACAGCCTTTTCAATAACTTTAGCAAACAGTGATGGCATAGAAATAGGTCTAAAATTGTTTGCTTTATCCCTTTTTACCTTTTTATAAAGCGGCTTTGCTACTGAGTACTTCAATCATTCCATTCCTATAGGGAAAACTACAAATACCTCTAAATACAGGGCTAACATGTGCAGCACGGTACTATAATACTCTGCTAGGCACTCCATTGTATCCACGAGTCCTCAGTCTTGAGCGATTTAATTATTGACTCGATCTCCCCCTTGTCTGTATCACAGAGGAGTATTATGGACATAAAGCTCGGAGCGGTGTTTGCTAAGACAGTTATATGATTACGTGTAGAAACTAAATTTTTGTTTAATTCGCCAGCAATGCTCAGAAAATGATTGTCAAATGGCATACATATAACTGATTCATCAGTAATACGAGGGGGGACCGAAAACAAACCGGATTGTTGTCATAAAAATTTATTGATGAACATTTTTACAACATTACTTCAGTCACCTTCAAAATACTCTCCATTACATGCGACGCACTCATCAAGCCTCTTTTCCCACTGTTAGAAGCATGTTTGGAACTCTTCAGGTTTGATATTGTCCAGTGCCCTTTGCAAAGCTGTTTTTACCACCTCCACATCGTTACAACGCTCCCTTTTTAGCATTTTTTTTTTTTTCATTCATTGAAATTGGAAAAAGTCGCATCGGGCTAGGTCCGGTGAATACGGAGCGTGGGGAACGGCAGACCACCTCCGAGATGCCAAATAGTGGGTCATTCGAAAGGCCGTGTGTGCTGGAGTGTTGTCGTGATGCAGAAACCAGTCACCTGATCGCCAAACTTCCGGGCGTTTCGTCCTCACATCCTCTCGCAGACCCCTTAAAACATCCAAGTAAAAGTGCTAGTTAACAGTCTGGCCAGGGGGTACAAATTCCCGATGCACAATTCCACGAACATAAAAAAAGACAACGGTCATCGTCGTCACATTTGACCTCACTTGCCTTGCTTTTTTTGGTCTGGCAGAGTTGGGAGTCCTCCACTGGCTTGATGCTTGCTCGGTTTCTGGGCCATACCCGTAACACCAACTCTCATCCCCTGTAATGACTTTGTTCAAGAAGGTGGGATCACGTGCAATCTCTGTTTTCAAGTCCCGACACACATTCGTGCGGATGGTTTTCTGCTCCCGTGTGAGAAGGCGCGGAACAAATTTAGCAGCAACACATCTTGTGTGCAAATCCTCACTCAAAATCCACTGGCACGAGCTCCAACTGATTCCTGTCTCTGCTGAAATTTGGTCGATCGTTTGGCGACGATCCTCGTCGATCTTTTGGTGGACCTTTTCAATGTTCTCCTCAATCCGTGATGTTGAAGGGCGACTAGAACGAGCTCGGTCTTAAACACACACCTCACCATGTTTAAAGTGCCCAAACCACTCAAAAACCTGTGTGCGGCTCATAGTGTCCTCCTGGAAAGCTTCCTGAAGCATTTGGTGTGTCTCCATTGCAGTTTTTTTAAGCAGGAAACAAACTTTCACGCACACTCTTTGTTCTTTTAAAGTTGCCATAACGACATCGCAGAGGTAACACGCCAACAGTCAGAGGAACACAATAGCACACTTGCACGTTCAGTTCTACACTGATGTCGTCTGCTCAGCTGTTTCATGAAGGTCTCTACTAACACCGTCTAGCGTGAGAACCCTGCACTATGTCCACGAGTGGCAGCGCCCTCGGAGTCCGGTTTCTTTTGGGTCCCCCCTCGTAGAAATATTTTTACTATGAATTGACTTTGTCGTTGAGCTTGTGGTGCTGAGCAGACACTTCCTGCAAACTGACTCTGTGGTTTTAATTTTATCCTGTGAATTTGCTATTCTGTTTGCATTCCACATACTCTTTGCCTTCATAATAACATTTTTAAGCACCTTACATTCTTTTTGTAATGGGCTACTGTAGCTATATTGTGACTACTTCTAACATTTAGATATAATTCCCACTTTGTTTTACACGATATCCTTATCCCACTAGTCAGCCACCAAGGCTGCCTTTTACTGCTAGTACTCCATTTAGAATATTCCAATGGAAAGCAACTCTCAGAGTGCATGAGAAATGTGTTAAGGAAATCATTATATTTATCATCTATGTTATCAGCACTATAAACACCCTGCCAATCTGTTTCCTTGACAAGGTTTAAAAAACTCTCTATTACTGTTGGATTAACTTTCCTACATAGTTTGTAATTATATGTGACATTTGTTTGAGTACAAAAGCCTTTTTGTGTTAAAATTTGTGCATCATGGTCTGAAAGGCCATTCACCCTTTTACTATCAGAATATCCATCTAGTAAGAAAGAATAGAAAAAAAAAAAACGTTGTCTGTGGCTGTGCTACTGTTCCCCTACACCCTAATTGGAAAATACAAAGTCTGCATCAGATCATATTCATTTAGGAAATCTACCAACATCCTTTTTCTTGCACCATCATATACAAAATTTATATTGAAGTCAACACATATAACTAATTTCTGATACTTCCTATAAAGTGAATCATGTAACCTCTACAGCTTGAGCAGAAATGCTGTGAAGGCAGAGTTGGGGGACCCTTAAACAACAATTAGTTTAGTTTTACTAACTGCCTGCACAACATTCAAATATCTGTTCAGTGCAGTGCCATGATGCGTTTTTGGACTCAAATGGAATACTGGCTGGTGGTTTTAATTTTTTTTTAACGTATGTGGCCACTCCTCCACTCCGCAAGGAATTCCTTGTCAAAACAACCAGCTAATCTGTATCCGGTAAAGGAAGCCTCTGAATTGTCAAATTATTTAAGTGGTGCTCCAATATACCAGTAATTTCAGAGTCAACATATATTAGCAGTTCATTAACTTTTATGTTTATATTTCGATGAAATATGCTAATCCCTTCTCTACTTAGAAATGTGATTTCCTCTCAAGGTGATTTCTTAGAGGGACTTCCTTTAAGCAGGTATACCTGTCAGCTGACTTTAGTCTAAATAAGGTGCAGCTCTAACACCAACTACTACAGGAATTTCTCCATGAGTGATCCCATCACCCACTACTACACTGTCACATATAAGCTTTGCCAGCCTCCCCTTCCCATATCTATTATTATTATTATTATTATTATTATTATTAAGAACAAGAATAGCTTTTCAACTGCAGTCGCATATGTCACTTTGTTCTAAACCTTTGGTGCACAGAAACTACGGACATTTGCACAAATTGTGAAGATGGCTGGATTGTGTGAGACAAAACAAAGCTACAAAAAGCACATATATCGATGGCTGTTGTATGCCAATTGTGTGGCAATCGGATAATTTCAAGAAACTGTGACATTCCATGGCTTTCCAGCTCCTACAAACCATCATTGTGCAATTTCTTCTTGTGAAGTCACCTTAAAAATAAAGCATATTGTAGACAACGTGCTAAAACAGGAGAATTGAAAGTAAAGATCTGAGAAGCAGTTGCAAAAATACTCAGTCATGCTCAGTTTCTCTTAGAGACTACAGGAATGTTTGCACAAAAATAGAGCTCACCTGTAAAATGTCATCTCCAACAAATAAATTTACTTTATATATTCTTATAAGGCATATCTTTTATTATTAACCGAGCGAGGTGGCGCAGTGGTAGCACACTGGACTCTCATTCGGGAGGATGACGGTTCAATCCCGCGTCTGGCCATTCTGATTTAGGTTTTCCATGATGTCCCTAAATTGCTCCAGGCAAATGCTGGGATGGTTCTTTTGAAAGGGCATGGCCGACTTCCTACCCTAATCCAATAAGACTGATGACCTCGCTGTTTGGTCTCTTCCCCCAAACAATCCAATCCTTTAATTATTAAATGGCATAAAAACTTTTTTCCTTAGCAATACTTAATTATTTATTCACTTCACTGTTTCGCGGTATCACCGTGTACATTACCTTTAGAATTACAATGATTGCAATTAATTTTGTTTAATTTTTCCCATTGGCTTGTTACAGATTGGTGCACTTACTGATGATCCACCAATGGAAGGTGATCCACTTTCCGTTTGTGACCCACAGATCGTTAAGAAAGAGGTATGTAACAGCTGTATGCCAAGTTCTCCTAATTCTTTGCTTGTCTCTTGTGAAATAAGTGGACATCAGTACTGTGGAAATTATCTGATCATTGATGATATTACAATAATAGATATTATGGGATGTCAGTATTAAAATCTCCCCTTGAAGTGATGATGCACAAAAAGCAATGTAACATTAACAGACCGATTTTTTGCTTTAATATTTCTGCTCTTTCTCTAATGTAACCACAGACGCTGATATATGCAGCCACACCTAAATACAACAGTCTGTGACACTCCCCACCTTGTATACCATATTGATGGCAATTGGATGAGGATGGTGGAGTCTTGTGTTTATTGTTAATATTATCAGTCTGATTACATTTATTGTAAAGCAAACAATATTAACAGGTAAGCTAAGGTGTTACCTGTCACTTTGCGGAAGATGGGATAATCAAGTTTATTTTTCTTAAGACATTATTCATTTTGACTTTGGTCAAGTTGCTGCTTGAAAAACATTGACATTTGTGTTTGGGAGAAGTACAGTGAGTGATTCCCCTTCTACCACCTCGGTTACCTTCTTGTTGCTAGGTCGTTAAATCCTGACATGGTGAAGCCAGAAAAACTATTAAGTCTGTTTATTCAGTAAGCTGGGTGGATTAATAGTTTATCATTACTGGAAGTGTATAAGAAGTGGAGATCTTAAGTATTTCATTATGCATTCAAAAATATCTTCTGTAAGAATGTAGACATGTTCTGAGGCATCAAGGGATCACCAATTTAGTACTGGAGAGCAGCGTGGAGGGTAAAAATTGTAGAGGGAGAGTGAGAGATGAATACACTAAGCAGATTCGGAAGGATGTAGGCTGTAGTAGGTACTGGGAGACGAAGAAGCTTGCACAGGATAGAGTAGCATGGAGAGCTGCATCAAACCAGTCTCAGGACTGAAGACCACAACAACAAGAATGTCTATGATCAAAGGTTGTGAATTACTGGAGTATCAAACTCCTTGCCTCACAATTCGTATCCGTGCTATAGACCTAGGTGCAATACCTGCCCCACACTTCTTCCCGCAAGCACCTACTCCACTACACCACCTAGATGAAACTTGGACACATAAAGACACCGGTAGGAGAAACTGAAGATTTTAAGACTTACACTGGACTGAGACATGGGGATGCCATTTCACCTGTTTTATTTAACCTTGACCTAGAGAAGATCGATAGAGAATTTTCTAAAACTAGTCCACAAGGGATCCAGCTACAGAATGTGAACATTACAAGAGTTGCCTATGCAGATGATGTAGCACTAATAAGTAGTTCCAAAAGAGAATTAATCAGAATGATGCAAAATTACTATAAAATTGCTGAGAAAATAGGATCACATGTTAATGAATAAAAGACAGAATACCTGCCCATAAGTAAGAAAACCAGAAATGATGCACCTCTGACTGTAGGTGGATTCGATTTCAACACTGCTGACCACTTCAAGTACCTAGGAAGTCTAGTTTCATCAAAATCCTAAGAAAAAGATTACGTAGCAGTAACTTCAAAATCCGCTTATATCAATCAAGTAGTGATGTTATATGGATGTGAATCATTAATATTTAGGAAGAAAGATGAAGAAAAACTGTTAATATTCGAAAGAAAAGTACTGAGGAAAATTTTGGGACCTGTATACGACGAAAATAACACGGAATAGAGAATAGGAAGAAATGAAGAATTAAGAGGGCTGTACGAACACTGTAACATTGTCGAAGTGTTCGAGAGGAGGAGGTTGAATTGGGCAGGCCATACAGCAAGAATGACAGAGAATAGACTACCTAGAATGGCATTCAGCAGAACATTAGACGGAAGAATAGAGGAAGAGGGAGACCCAGAATCAGATGGTGGGATAATACTCTGGAGGACACAACTAGGATGAACAGCAACAGCAACTGGACAAACAGTGCATTGGACAGGCAGAAGCGGGAGAGGTTCATAGAGCAGGCCTATGGTCGATAAGACCCTTGCCACATGTAAAGTAAAGTAAGTATTAAAAAGTTTGAAGACAGGCAGCTCGTTTAGCACTATTGCAAAACGGGGGAGAGAGTGTCACAATACGATACGTAAGTCGGGGTGGCGGTTTACATTGACTGGATCGTTTCACAAAATGTGATTCTCCAACTTTCTCCTCCAAATCTGAAAATATTTTATTCTGCTGGCCTGTATATGGTAGGGAGAAATGGTCATCGTACGAAAATAAGAGAAATCAGAGCTCGCACAAAAATATTCAGGTGTTCGTTTTCCCCCCGCACTGTTAGAGAGTGGTTCGGTAGAGAATTAGTGTGGAAGTGGATTGCATAGTAATCGTATAGATGTACATGGAGATAAATACTGTAGCACAGGGATTTCAATGTGTAACTTGATTGCAGACATGCACCAGTGAAGGAATAAAAATTGGTAATGTAACATATTTTTTCGACGTGATAATTAAAAATCTCCTGGCTACCCTTCGTTTTACTGTGGAATGGTTTTGTCCGCTGAAGCGGCCAGACGCTGTGTGCGGGCAGCCATTATAATGTCCTTATCGTAACGGCCCAACCGTGCCTGCACATGCTGTCACGCTAGTCGGACTTCCCGGCATGCCGTGCGGCATGCGACGCGCGTGACATCACAACTTATTGTTGCATGCCACGTCCCTTGGTGACCACATCTGCTGCAGGGTTCCGCAGCCGCATGTACTTTTTTTTTTCCTTCTGTGAAACTGAGGCATTATGACACTGTAGCCCTATCGGAAGCACTTTATGCTGCAGAAACTACAGTGATTCGTGGTCGTACGAATATCAGAGAGACTGAAAAGCAGGAGAGAAAAATTCTGAGGAAAATATATGGACCAGTGTTTCGGGAAGGAATTTGGATGAAGAGGCCAACTACAGAGATTTGCAAAGATGTAGACACAATAAGAGACACCATTAGAAAGAGAAGGATGAAGTTTTATGAACATATCGGCAGGGTGAATAAAAGTAGGCTCACAAGACAAATCCTTATAGCAAACAAGAGCAAAAACAAGACAAAGTGGATCACTGAAGCAGAAGAAGACAATAAAGAACTGAGGATCACACAAGACAACATGTACAATAGAGAACAGTTTAGAAACATCATACAGAAACACACACTTAAACAAGAACATACGGCGAAAAGAACGGGAAGGAGATGGTCGGCAGAACGCGAGAGAGAACACAGTGAATGTATGAAGAGAATTTGCGAAGAACGAAGAAAGAAGAAGGAATCGTGACTACTCAAGTTCAGTCGCTCTCTCAAAAGGGAATAATCGAAAATAATAATAATAATGTGTGTGTGTTTTTAGTCTTAATTCAGAAGGCTTTTTGGCTGATAGCTTATTGTGTAGCAGTCTTTGTGTTGTCTGCCTGAGACCCATCGTTTCAACTATATGGTGGTTAGCAGTCTTGTCTCTTCATAATATTGTCATTATTCCACCCTGTGTTTTCCATTGTATGAAGTCTCAGAAATATAACAAGCACACATTGATGTGCAGCTGAAGTATTACCAGTCAATTTTGAAAGAAATTAATGAATGCTATCTAGACATTCAGTGTTCACTGTACGTTGAGAAAATTGTTGGCTTGTTATGCATGTGAATAATTCACATCACCAAGTGTCCCATTGTGAAATAACACAACATGTTCCAATTCATATCCTGTACGGTGTTCCCCTTTTTGTGTGTGCATGCATGGCAACTTTCAGTAACACCACGAGTAGGGAACACTACGTGGCAGATCTCTGTTTGATGGGCTCTAAGTTACCTTTTACACTACCTCTTCAAATACCGTCACCTTTTCATTTGCACGCGGTCTATATTCTCCATACCACAGCTGCGCAAACTTCTCGGCTTTGTCTCCAGCCAGGGTAAGAACTGAATGATGAACATGTCTTCAACGATAACCTGCTGCATTCTCTCAGCCGTTTACATCAGTTGTGATGACAGATTCAATTATTAACAACGCATAACTTCAAATACATCATTCAGTATGCCTGACCACACTGAATTCACTGTAAGATCTAAGATTTACAGTCAACATTTGTCTCGATCGTTTACATTGTAGTATGTCTGTCTTCTCTGAGATGTTCATGACACCTCCAAGGGCCAATGTCTAGGAATAATTGTCCATTTCCAGCAAGTGTAACTGTGCTCACAACTTCGCGCCTTGCCACTACTGTGTTTTGTTACTGTGTATCCACCATCTGTGCAGATCAGATTGGGGTGCCCACAATAGATTTTTCACACTACATAAAATGTGTATAAAAGACAGAATCATCTTTCACCAGCATGAGCATCTTCAGTGGAACTTAGGTCGTTCTCACTAATAAACAGTATTACACTAAACCCAGTTGCCTTCCACATTCCAGTTGAGGATGGCTTAAGTGCATTAAAAAGGTTTTAGTCAAAGGAACTGGCTGCTCATAGGAGATGCAAAATTTTCCCATTTTCAAAAGTGAATCAGGCTTTATATTTTTTTCTCCATAGCTCCTTTCTTTATCCTTTGAAGTCCGAGTCTAATACTATAAGGGAATGTGTGCTTGTAGCTTCAGTTAAGAATGTTTTTCATTATTCCAGGTTCTTGATGATCCATTAGAAGTCTCAGGGTGCAATGTCTGTATTAAAGAAGATCCAGACTTCAATTTGGAAGTAGATGCGACTGACAATAAGGTAAGTTTCCACATTCGTACCAGAATCCTCGTAGAATTGTAGTTGTGGAGATAATGTTTACTGTGTGCATAGCATCTCGTAATACACTTGCATCCAGGGTAGTTTAAAGTGACAAACATGCCAATTAAATGGGAGAGGCTCGGCAATTAAATGTTTCGAATACTTGGTCTTCGGAGCTGTGAACTTTTGGGAGCCACTAAACCTCAACAACTTTAAGTTTTGGGCGTGCCTCAATGGCAACTATGTGGAGCTGTGGAATACTGTGTTAGCAAGGAATGTGTTTTTTCTCTTAAACACTAAAATAGTATAGGCTTGTACATACAAGATCAACACTGCAAGGGGCTGGATGGCTGTTGAACCGAATCTGAGGTTTGTGAACAACCTCTAAGATGATCCTCATTTCTAAAGTCCTGAAGATTCCCAATTTAATACATGTATTGTGTGATAGCACCCAGTCGACAAAGTTGTGCTTGAGATAGTCCACTAGAGCACCTGCCCAAAGCGGACTGCCTGATAGTAACGAAACTCACCAACCTTCCTCAGAATGGCTTTCTCCTTGTTAAAAGAGAGCAGGAATCAATCAAGATGGTGTCAGTGTTTTACAGAAACTGCTCTCATATATTGCAGAAACTCTTCAATCTGTTAAACATTTAAGGAATGGGGTTCCTTTTGTGGAAATACTTATTTATCACTAAAACCTGTAATGCTTCTGAAAGAATTCTCAGTAAAATAGAAGATTACACACTCAGTTTGAGCAATGCCATTGTTTCTTGCTGTGATTATATGATGATTTCCTTAAAGAACTCTGAGAAATATGGTTTGGGGAAGGGTTGATGAATGTCAAGAACACTACAAAAAGAACGAATGGTGAGAAGATGTTGTTGTGGTCTTCAGTCCTGAGACTGGTTTGATGCAGCTCTCCATGCTACTCTATCCTGTGCAAGCCTCTTCATCTCCCAGTAACTACTGCAGTCTACATCCTTCTGAATCTGCTTAGTGTATTCATCTCTTGGTCTCCCTCTACGATTATCCTCCACCATTCCCTCCAATACCAAATTGGTGATCCCTTGATGCCTCAGAACATTGCCTACCAACTGGTCCCTTCTTCTAGTCAAGTTGTGCCACAAATTTCTCTTCTCTCCAATTCTATTTAATACTTCCTCAACAGTTATGTGATCTACCTATCTAATCTTCAGCTTCCTTCTGTAGCATCACATTTCAAAAGCTTCTATTCCCTTCTTGTCCAAACTATTTAACGTCCATGTTTCACTTCCATACATGGCTACACTTCATACAAATACTTTCAGAAACGACTTCGTGACACTTAATTCTATACTCGATGTTAACAAATTTCTCTTCTTCAGAAACTCTTTTCTTGCCATTGCCAGTCTACATTTTATATCCTCTCTACTTCGACCATCATCAGTTATTTTGCTCCCCAAATAGCAAAACTCCTTTACTACTTTAAGCGTCTCATTTCCTAATCTAATACCCTCAGCATCACCCAACTTAATTCGACTACATTCCATTATCCTCGTTTTGCTTTTGTTGATGTTCATCTTATGTCCTCCTTTCAAGACACTGTCCATTCCGTTCAGCTGCTCTTCCAAGCCCTTTGCTGTCTCTGGCAGAATTACAATGTCATCGGCAAACTTCAAAGTTTTTATTTATTTTCCATGGATTTTAATACCTACTCTGAATTTTTCTTTTGTTTCGAATTATTATATTCTTCTTGAAGTCTGAGGGTATTTTGCTGGTCTCATACATCTTGTCAGGACTGGTTCTCCAAAGGCCGTCAGTAGTTCCAATGGAATGTTGTCTACTCTGGGGACCTTGTTTCGACTCAGGTCTTTCAGTGCTCTGTCAAACTCTTCACGCAGTATCGTATCTCCCACTTCATCTTCATCTACATTCTCTTCCATTTCCATAATATTGTCCTCAAGTACATCGCCCTTGCATAGACCCTCTATATACTCCTTCCACCTTTCTGCTTTCCCTTATTTGCTTAGAACTGGGTTTCCATCTGAGCTCTTGATATTCATGCAATTGGTTCTCTTTTCTCCAAAGGTCTCTTTAATTTTCCTGTAGCCAGTATCTATCTTATGCCTAGTGAGATAAGCCTCTACATCCTTACATTTGTCATCTAGCCATCCGTGCTTAGCCATTTTGCATTTCCTGTTGATCTCATTTTTGAGACGTTTGTATTCCTTTTTGCCTTCTTCATTTACTGCATTTTTTATGTTTTCTCCTTTCATCAATTAAATTCAATTTTTCTTCTGTTACCGAAGGATTTCTACTAGCCCTCGTCTTTTTACCTACTTGATCCTCTGCTGCCTTCACTACTTCATCCCTCAGAGCTACCCATTCTTCTTCTGCTGTATTTCTTTCCCCCATTCCTGTCAATTGTTCCCTTACGCTCTCCCTGAAACTCTGTACAACCTCTGGTTCTTTCAGTTTATCCAGGTCCCATCTCCTTAAATTACCACCTTTTTGCAGTTTCTTCAGTTTTAATCTACAGTTCATAACCAATATATTGTGGTCAGTCCACATCTGCCGCTGGTAATGTCTTACAATTTAAAACCTGGTTTCTAAATCTCTGTCTTACCATTATATAATCTATCTGATATCTTTCAGTATCTCCCGGATTCTTCCATGTATACAAACTTCTTTTATGATTCTTGAACCAAGAATGAGGTTTTACTGTATATATTTAGTGAGGCAAACTGAACAGTGATCAGCCGACTTTCTGTTATTGAAAGTAGATACAGGGTCCAGATTTCATGGGATTATGTTGGCTCAGGTTTCACCCTGCTGTTGGTGCATCAGTGGCATAGACTTCTGAAGAGCTTGAAGAAAGTAATCTGTTATGTTGTGGAGTGAGCAGTGCTACTCTGCAGAAGTGGGGAAGTGCCCTCTGCGCACGTTTCAGCCGTACTGTCCCTGTCGTACAGCATGTGGATTGCTTTACGGCTTCATTTTTTAGATGAGTACGCAGGAGGTATTATTCTTTCAGTGAATAGGAAAACATAATTTTTCAATATGTTGGACATAAATCTGCACACTGTTTTTCTATGAGCTAAACAGTCTTATGCTGAAACATCGTATTTCTTTGTCATGTCACTCATCAACAGACCTTCACAAAACAGTTGTACTGATATGAAATGAGTGTGGGTAATAAGGGGGAAAGTCTATCAAGTTACAATAGTATGAAGTGATACCAGTGAGGATCGATTAACAATGCGGAACTCCGTTGTAATAAAAGTGTTGTGAGGCGTGAAGATTTGTGTCAAACAGGGATTTTTCTGCTTTACACAAGTGGTTGCTGTAAACATCAGATTATCTGAGAACGCTGCCAGAGCTGACTCTCGAAATTACACTGTCCGTGTTTTCTGAATGTTACATCAGTTAGATTTAATGTACTCGCATCTTCGTCGATTACATCACCATTAGCTTTATTCACCATCAGTGAACTTAATTAATTTTATATACTGGGTGTTTCAAAAGGAATGACCTTATTTTGAATGGTAATAACTACTAAAAAGGGATGTGCAAGAAGGAAATGTGTATTGTTTGAATGGTTGTGGCCTAGAGTTTCAAAAAATCGCTGTTATGTCACTCGGTGTTTCTTCTCTGTTTGCAGTCAGTCAGAAGTAAGATGGTGTCTGTCCCACAGAAGGCATTTTGTGTTGTGCAGTTTGCAAAGAGTGAGTTAGTGATTTCGGTCCCTCGTGCTTTTTGTCGATATTTTGGCATTCGTCCGCCTGCATCCGAAGACATTCACCGTCAGTATCATTGACTCGAAGAGACTGTACGCTTGTGCAAACGTAAGAGTCCAGGTCAGCCTCGCACTTCTGGTGACACGGTGGAAAGAGTTCGGCAAACGTTTGAGCAGCGTCCACACAAGTCTACTCTCCACGCGAGAAGAGAACTGGCAGTGCCCTGTACGACAGTCTGGAGAGTGTTAAGATGTCGTTCAGACTATAAACCTTACAGACTATAAACCGTACGGCTGAAATTAACGCGAGCTCTTTGGGTTAGTGATAAAGGGAAATGGATTGACTTCAGCAATGCTCTGCTAGAGGACATGGAAGACAATACATTTTTACCATGATTAATTTTCAGTAATGAAACAACATGTCATGTTAGCTGTAAAGTAAAGCGAACATTTTTGTGCCATTTCTCACGGAAAGTAGTAAGGTCCCTTCCTTTCGAAGTAAAATTCAGTGACTGGAATGAGCTGTCTCCAGTTGTTGCAGAAGTGGCTTTTCTGATGACATAATTTTCCAGCAGGACAGAACTCCACCTCTCCGGTACAACATTGTACATCATTTTCTCAATGACTCGCTGCCTCAATGTTGCATAGAGTGCGCGGGACTCCTGAGACACTGTCCGGCTTTCTCAGCATCAAAGATCGCCAGGTGTGACCCATCCCGTCGTGTGATACTTCTCTCTCTCTCTCTCTCTCTCTCTCTCTCTCTCTCTCTCTCTCTCTCTCTCTCTTCTCTGTCTCTCTCTCTCTCTCTCTCTCTCTCTCTCTCTCTCTCTCTCTCTCTTAAAGAAATGTTGATTCATCTCTCCTTTACCTCTTGAAGAACAGAGTAACAGCCACTTTAAGTTCTTTAAAAGCAGATACATTGCGTAAAATATATGACAAAAGTAGCTATTGTCTAGATCAGGTGTCTCCAAAGTTTTTAGTCCGCGGGCCACATTGACTCCTCGACGAAGTCATAAGGGCCAAGATCTAGCTAGTGGGATTAAAGCACCCTAGCGCTCCATGATCACCATAATCTAAGGCTAAAGGAGAGATGAAATCGCAAAAATCTAAGGTTGTGGGAATAGCTAGCACTGAAACGAACTACAATTTTTATTTAATTACATAATTTTGATTCGTGGACTTATTTGCCCGAAATTCTGGCGTATTTTATTCTGGCGAATTTCAAGAACAAAAAAGTATGTCACTGCACATTCCTCACGAAAGCGTCCTGCAAAGTTAACGAAATATCAAAATAATTTTTAGCAACACTATTACTGCAAGATGTAACAGAGATAGAGTATGTCAATGCATTGTTATTTCAAGTGGCGCAACAATAAGTTTAGTTATGTAGTGTTGTAGCGAGTAGCAGAGCTGATGTTGCGGTGTATTGGTCACAATAGGCCTTGAAACTCAATTGTTGGTAGTATAGGTACCACCTCAAATATTTGGGGGGCCGGATACCGGGGATGTCCGGCCAGCTAATGTGGGCCGGTTTGCCGGCCCTCACGGGCCATAGTTTGGAGACCTCTGGTCTAGATGTTGTTCGTGCTGCTGCTGCTGCTGTAGACACACAGAGCACTTGTAATGGCAAAGCTAGAATATTTCAGATTTTGTGAGTATTTTGCAATTTATCCGACGTAGGAAGTATTTTTTTATTAACAAATGTGGGATTTGGAAATTGGGACATTCATTTTGAAACACTCTGTATTTCCAACACGGTAGAGTAACTCAGAGTCCTGTATTGTATATGATACTCTGGTGTCCCTATTTTGGAACATCCTTATACTGAGGAGTGATCGAAAACACTTTTAAAATATAACTGTTTGTTAACAAAATGAAGCTCACTTATAATGTCCTCGGATCAATATCCACACAACTGCATACAACAGAAATGTCTCCCCTTCGATGTTGTCCTCGATGTCCCAAAACGATCCCCAGAGGTGTAGTAAGCAGCGGCTCGAAGGCCTGAGATGTTAATGGGCCGGTGCTTGGCATATGACAGCTGGTGAAGACAACTAGGAACTGGACTGGGTCTTCTGGTGCGGAGCACTGAGATGAAACTACAGGTACTGCCGATGCGGCTGGACGGAACTGTCGGTACCGCCGACTCGAGGCTTGATGTACGGTTAGGGGTGGCCTTAACAGCAGGCGCAGACGGATATTAGCAGCCGCTGTGCGGCCATGTGACCTGGCGTAGGAAAATACAGCCCTGCCGACAGCGCGCTCTACTGTGACGGGCGTGCTGCCTGTCGGTGAGGTCCGTGCCCCCAGATGCTGTGGAGGCAACGTCGAACTCGCCGGTAAACAGCCCAGGCCACACCGGGAAAATATCTCAGTTTTGATGACAGCCATTTACGCACGTCCATATGGCGGGGTAGCTGCCCACACGACCTGCTCGGTCTGCAGAGGATTTGACTACTGGGCAGATAAAGTGAGATTTAAAACCAGTGGTTTTCGTCAGGTCTGGAGCTGTGCTCAGATAGCATAATGCTTGAGGCAACTGATTGTAAAAGGCAGGAAATGGGCTTTTGAGTCCCAGCCTGTCACAAATTTTCATTAATCACACTATATTCGTGCCTTCAATAAGTAATGAAGATACCAGATAACCTGCTAAAGCTTCGTCTTTAGTGTTAATTTGTGGGCCACTTAGAGGAAACCCTTTTAGCCTCCCAGCCCCCGTGTCTGGTTCAGGTTCTTTGACGATACATTCACAGACAGGCACTTTCTCCAAATTCTACTCCTCGGACACATTTTCAGTGCCGTATCCTGACACGCCTCTAAATGTCCCAGCACTCCCAACAATCAGCTCAAATGAACAGTCCTCCTCGTCACCCAGTATCATCCCAGACTGGAGCAACTGAACCGTGTACCGTGCGAGAACTCCTGCTATCTATCATCGAGCCTGGATACGAGGGGCAATGATACGAGGGACATTGCCTCGCAGTCCTTCCCGATCCTGGTCCATCCCTGAGCCACACCCGTTGCCAACCCATTGCCACATGGATTATATCCCTGTGGAACACCCAGGTGCAATACCTGTCTGAGAAATCCACCGCTCAGAACCTCCTCCTATCCCATCACAGGCTTATCTGAGCTCATGAGTCTCTCTCACCTTTGGAAGCAGCCGGGTCATATACCAGAACTACTGCAATTTCAGCACAGAATTTTACACAACCACCGGCCAACTGTCCCCTCTAGTGAATGGCCACCGCCAAACTGTGGCCTAGGGCAGAGTTGTCCAGTGGTGGAACATGCTGCTAACCATAACATGCTGAATTTGAACGGCTGCTTCACATCCTGTGCCAGATGGATCCCCCTCCCCCGGAGCACCATCTTTTCTGAGTGATATACGGGGAAGCATCATGGCAACAAATCTACATTCCTGTGCTTCGCCTATAACCCATGCACCCACACTCTCTTCACAACAGTTCCCCTTTGTCTTTTCTATCAACCCCTCCCAATTTACGTCAAAAGGGATACGTGCTGCACAAACTCGTCCTGTGTCACATTCCTGTCCCGTGCACCTTCTGGATCTCTCCTGCTTTCTGGTCTCTCACACTTGTTGGCTTTCTCTGAGCTGTCAGCTGCCCTGATCTGATCCTATCCTCCCTTTCTCTGTCCCGTTTTCTTTCACTCTTCTCCCACCTCACCTGACAAAACTCACCCCTCACCTAGTCTACCTGCATTGTGTATTTAGCCAGCATGCTGAAGCTGCAGAGGTGTGTGTGCATGTGTGTGTGCGCGCGCGCACGTACGTGCGTGCGTCCACGTCCGTGTCCGTCCGTCCGTCCGTCCGTCCGTGTCTTTGAGTCTTACTTTCCATGTATTTGTCAGAGTTGTACCATGAATGATGTCACTCTATGGGGTAGTATGGATTGCCAAAGAATGTTGTAAAATGAAATAAAAAGACCAAATGAAGTGATAATGATATGGAAATGTGCACCTCTCCATTAAGGAAATGTCGGCAACTAGCAAATGACAATTGTTGTTGTTGTTGTTGTTGGTGGTGGTGGTGGTGGTGGTGGTGGTGGTGATGTGACATGACATTTTGAGAATGTTTAAAAAGAGATAAGAAGTCTGGTAAGGGCGGTAGGACGTGAAACGGGCCAGCTTGGAGCAGGAGAGGCACCACAGGACATTTTAATTTACACTGTCTATACTTTTACAAAGAAATTCATAAACTTGGTCAGCATGACCAGGAAGCATTCAGGATTCACACTCATAGCAGAGTATGTTCAGAAACATAACAGAACAATTTTTTTTTTTTTTACATGTGAAATTTCATCATTTTTTCACTTGGTATTGGCTGCATTCGTTGCTGTAGGTACACTTTTCTTCATAAGTAAGAGAGATTCTTTGATGAATTTTGCACAGCTTACAAACCATACTTACAGGTGTATGAAACTCTAGAATTTCCCAAATCTGTTAAAAACTGTGGTAAAAATTCAGATAATTAACTATAAAATTCGAGTTTTCTCTAAACATGAAGTTTAAAACGTAACAGCCCATTCATTTTTCCACAGATTAAATAAATTCTAGAGTTTCATACAACTGTAAGTATGGTTCGTAAGCTGTGCAAAATTCATCGAGGAATCTCTCTTACTTATGAAGAAAAGTGTACCTATAACAACAAACGGGAAAAAAAAAAATCGTGAAATTTCACATTTAAAAAATATTATTTTTTCGTATTTTTGAACTTCCACTGCTACAAGTGTGAATTCTGAACCCTTCCTGGTCATGCTGACAAAGTTTTCTGAATTTATTTGTAAAAGTATAGACGTGTAAATTAAAATGTCCTGTGGTGCCTCTCCTGCTCCAAGTTGGCCTGTTTGATGTCCTACCCCCCTTAACATAATAAGCAGTTGATGTATTGTATTCTGAGTGGTTTACATAATTCAACAGTTTACGATATACAGTGGAATCTTGTTAATACATTTTTGAAAGGACCACAGATTTGGAATGTCATAAACAGAAAAACATATTGCCAAAAAATACATAATTTGGTAATGATTTAATTTTTTTTCAGCAGTCAAAATGCACAGTTAAGGGTAGCATGTGTGGGGTAATATGCAACCGCATAATGTCACACATCCGGACGTGCTATATCAATAAATTATAATTGTGAATATGCCTTTGTGAGAAAATGTTTGGAATATCACACGCAGAAATTCAAAATTGTGTATTAGTATACAAGAAGCAAAACTATTTTAAATATACTGACTTTGGTGATATCCAAGCTGCACACTCGGAATGCAGGAATGTCATTTGACGTGAGACCGTAGCCTGTAGGCTCCAGAATATGAACCCATATTTTAGGACTGGATCTAAAAGACTTACATATCAATATTTAATTTCAATTTGAGTCAATTTTATTTTTAACACACCTCGTGTATGGATTTGTGTCCAGTTACTACCTCTCTATCTTATTATCCATGGTGTATCGGTACACTGTTCGACAGAAGAAAAAAAAAAAATCTCGCAGGAGAGTTAATCGAACACTGAAGTCCACTATACGGTACACTAGCAAACAAAGACCAGCCACCGAATTGACTGTGGTTTATCATTTATGTTCGCCCACAACAACATTGCACCTATCTGCGATTGGCACTTTTCAGTATGTCGTAAGTTGTCTGAGCTACTGCCAACATATACGAACTACAGTACTGTATTGTACTTCTGCGCGTCAAATTGGTCATTTCTACTGTAACTTACGATGTGTACAGTTGCCAGCACTAAAAGCACCGCCAAATTTGAACGCACTTAGTGGGGAGGGAAAACGTATAAAAAAGTTGTGTTAACATTGTTTAATGCAGATGGAATTCAGGCTTCCGAAAATGGACATACTATGCGGGAACACGTGGTAGTGAGGAACGCACTAATGAGATTCCACTGTACATTCTTTTCTGTTTTGATCCCTAGTGCCACCTAGGGATCTTGGAGAATAATAATCTACAACTTTAAGTATAGTTTTATTTTTTTGCTGTAAAATCTCACTGAATTTGTTATCTGAAACCAGTTCCTTTTGTTCCAGGAGGCAGCCACCGAAGGACCCTTTTCAGATATTACAGAGTAAGAGTTTCATTATTTTATTGACACCTTTATTTTTCTATGGTTGCCCAGAAATTAATGCACCGCATTTTTTCTGCTCGGCCAAAAACAGTGCTACGAATGTGAAACATTATGTATGTATTATTTGATGTCTCCTCAATGAGCGCGCCAATTTCTGTCACTCGAGACCGATAGCGTAGCTGTAGGACAGTTTCAAAATGGCATCTGTAGGTGATGGACGTTACGAGCAACGTGCTGTCGTTGAATTTCTCATTGCGTAGAAAGAAACTGTGGGGTGTGAAAGTTCCTGGCAGATTAAAACTGTGTACCAGACCGAGGCTCGAACTTGGGACCTTTACCTTTCGCGGGCAAATGCAACCTTCGCAGGAGAGCTTCTGTAAAGTTTGGAAGGTAGGAGACGAGGTACTGGCAGAAGTAAAGCTGTGGGGACGGGGCGTGAGTCGTGCTTTGGAAGCTCAGTCGGTAGAGCACTTGCCCGCGAAAGGCAAAGGTCCTGAGTTCGAGACTCGGTCCGGCACACAGTTTTAATCTACCAGGAAGTTTCACATCGGCACACACTCCACTGCAGAGTGAAAATCTCATTCTGGACTGTGGGGTGTATTCACAAACGCTTGTGCAAAGTCTGTGGAACATCTTCTGTCCACAGAAGTGCAGTTAGTCGCTGGGCACGGAGGGTAAGGTCGTCAGAAGGCAGTGCGGTGGAGCTCCACGATTTGCAGCGTTTGGGGAAACCGTCCACAGCTGTTACACCTGACCTGGCCCCCTCTGAGTTCCACTTGTTTGGGCATTAAAGGATGCCATTCGTGCAAGACCTTTTGAGGACGATGAGGAGGGGATTCACTCAGTGAAGCACGGGCTCCATCTCCAGTAGAAGGATTGGTACCGACAGAGTGTACACGCCCTTGTTTCACGCTGGAGGAAGGCTGTAGAATGGGATGGAGATTACGTGGAAAAATAGGGTGTGTAGATAAAGCATCGTGTAATTCTCATTATGTTCAATAAAGAATCGTTGAAGGAAAAGAAATGCGGTGCGTTACTTTCTTGGCAGCCCTCATATGTGGCAGAGTTGGAGCCTTCGTGCTTTCTTCCACATCTGTCCAGATCGTCTAAGAGAAATTCTCACTGATTGCAAGGTCACAGTGAGGTGATTGCTGGGGTGGTTCCTGAACGCGGCCCATTTCTTCCCCATACGTCTGCGACTCAAACTTGTGCTTATATTCTAGTGACAATTGTTGTGAAGAGGTCATTGAACACTTATCTGCCCTCATTTTGAGATTCATTTTCCATATAACTTTACTTTGTGCTCAGAAAATAAACATTCAGTCAAGGTAAAGATTCCAGAACCACAATTAACTTTCTGCGTAGCAAGCTTATCTCCATTTCTTGTGATCCGTTGCTTCCTCCTCCAGTTTGCCATGTTTGCAAGCTGCCTTGCAGTCACCCAGGAGCTGAGTCATTTGTCTTCCCGCTTTTCCCCTTCCCTGTTACATATCTGTAAGTAATAGTCTCTATGATCTTATTTTGCTACAAATAAGCCTTAAGTCACTTTTTCTCTCTAATTTTCATATCTTCCATGTAATTAGCTATCTTATACCAACCTTCTTAGGATCCTTTAAAATGTCACTAAGTGCAACCAAAGCAGTTACTGTTGTAGACCACTTATGATTAGTTTCATTCTTTGGTGTACCTGTTTAATATATAACTATGCCTCTATCACAGATTCTCAAAATAGAAATTGCTATCAGGGCCAACAACGTATCCTATAAAATAAAGTTCATTAGTATTGACTTCATGATTACCAGTTAATAAAATTATTCTCACACAAACAGTAACACACTAGATTTTGATGTAATAACAAGAAAGCTCGATTTTATTCACAGAGGGTGACTTGCACAGATTTTTCCCTCAAGACAGTGTGTGAGCAACTGCAAAATATCAGTTGAAATATACAAACCCAGATATCTATTAATAGATAGCTCCACTCGGTCTGTGACTTCCCTCAGGGTTTTGATTGGACTGTGTAAAAAAAAGATTGGACTGTGTAAAAAAAAGATTGGACTGTGTAAAAAAAGATTGGACTGTGTAAAAAAAGATTGGACTGTGTAAAAAAAGATTGGACTGTGTAAAAAAAAGATTGGACTGTGTAAAAAAAAGATTGGACTGTGTAAAAAAAAGATTGGACTGTGTAAAAAAAAGATTGGACTGTGTAAAAAAAAAGATTGGACTGTGTAAAAAAAAGATTGGACTGTTTAAAAAATTGGGACTTTGTACGGGCACTGATGACCACGCAGTTGAACACCCCACAAACCCATTATCATCATTGACAGTTCAGTGCTGCCTGTGTTGTCGACCTGGCTTGCTCCGTTCATCTGCATTGATTGTTTCTGCCAACGCTGTTTTGTTCTTTTTTCATTTCTTGAGATGGCAGGTTTAAGTGCACAATGTGGAGCTGTGAAATTTTGTTTTCTACTCAGTAAAAATTATGCTGAAACTGTTTTAATGTTGAAAATGGCTTACCATGATGACATTATGGGAAAATTCGAGTGTAAGAGTGGTTTGCTCTATTTAAAAATGGTGACATGTCGATTTTTGACAAATCTCATTCCAGACATCTGTTGACTGCCTGAATCGACAAAAATATTGAAAAAGATTAGAGCGCTTGTGCTTCCAGACCATCAACAGGCAATTCATCAAATGTCAGATATTAGTGAGCTATCTTGGAGCTCAGTTCAGCGAATTTTAATGGAAGGTTTTGGAATGAAAAGGGTTGCTGCCAAGTTTGTTCCTCGGGTTCTGACTGACAATTGAAAGAAACTTCAAGTTGAAACATTTCACGCTTTGAAATGACAGTTTGAAGCTGCTCCACACCCTAACTTGCCTGTCCTGGCTCCCTGCGATCTTTTGTTATTTCCGTGAATGAAAAATGACATGGAAGGATGACGATTTGACAGCATTGGAGAAGTCGAGAAAAAAAAACAAAGGAGGAGCTGTCAACCATTTCTATAGATGGCTACAAAAAATGTTTCAAACAGTGTAAGCACCGGTGGGGCAGATATATTAGTTGTAATGGAGAGTATTTCAAGGGGGACAGAGTTGTTTTGTAAACAATTTGAAATCGTGTAGCTTTTTTACACCGTCATATTGCACGATTCAGCTATCTTTCCAAATACAAACCCACTGTGAGGCCCTTCGAAGCTCTGTCAGGTGCTAATAATGATGCCTTACACGACTCCACATCACCTATGCAATCACTCGACATCTGATGCTATTCACACCCCTTATTTATCCTACCGCGCCTTGTAACAACTCCGAGCACTGACAGCACTAATGCAGTCGGGTAACCATTCTATTTGTCGGAAAGAATTACATCTGTGAATCATTTAACTACCTGCAGGAGACGCGTACACGTACTGTGATTTCTCAGTGTTTAACTTTTTTGATCGAGCAGTGTACTAACATTACTGTCAGTACTACAGTCTCTGTGAGTAAAATTGGTACAGCTCTGTTTATATTGGTGTATTAATGTAGATCAAAACAGCAGAATGTTGTGTCTGCTGCTACCCTGGTCAGCAACTGTATTCTGCAGAATTTCTCAGGCCTCAGCTGAGTTTCTTCTGTGGAAACCTATTGCACCATTCACTGTAACTTCTGTGAAGCTACATTTCCGTAATTAATTGCGCCTGTGCAACGGACAGCTTCGAAAACACTTTTGTTCAGTTGTTGCTGATCTTGGTCGCCAGTCGTCCACCCGTATGGCACTCCATTTTGCAGGATGTTGGCGTGCTGATGTGCAGTCGAATTCCTCGTGTAGTCCTTCTCGGTCTCCCTACATACTGCGGGTGCAGTACCGTCAGCCACGCCGGACCAACTCTTCCCTCGGCACTCCTTTGGGCCTGGTGATAGTTATCTGCTGCATCTCTGTGGAGCACACAGTCCCACAGTGTGCTCACACTGCTCCAGGCACAACTGTCATTCATCTGTTTTCTGTTTTTTTGTGGCTACGTAACATACTGTCCTTGACTGTTCGGCCAATGTATGAGGTGTGTGAGAAAATTAATGATACTGATTTTTTTTAATCTGCTAATATTTTTTTCTCAAACACCAATACTGTCCCCTTAAGAGTAGTTCCCTACAATGTTAAAAAATATATCGGCTCAACCACTTGTTTATAGTGTAAAACACTAAGATTGATGCTTTTCGGAAGTCAGGCTTCCATCGTCAGAATAATAAAAAGTAAAAGAACCTGTTAAAACTCACTAAAATGGAACAGGCACCAGGCGCAATAAAATTGATAATAAAAGTAAAACATCGTGGCTACTTCCCTTGTTGCGGCCGTGTCTTCCAAGGTGCATCTCCACATAGTCCTCAAACTATAAAAAACTCTAAAATGGTGTCACCTATGGTGTTCGACATCTAACCACGTGGCTCTCTCCTCTATCATCATAAACCGCCCGTGTGTCTTCGTTGATACCACACACCACGTAGCCAAACACCACACTTGAAATGCGATTGAGCTCTCGTGCAAGTAAACAAGGAAGTCACAGAGATGACTACACAAACAGATAATGTATACATGTTCCAAGGACCTCATGAAATGATGGTATCCTGCCAATTGCTAAAAATGTAGTTACTAAAAGAAACCAGTGAAATGTTTGAAAAAGTTATTTGTATCACCAGTTAGCTCTTCATTCAGTGTGTTCTGATTATCAATTTTTTTGTGCCTGGTGCATGTTCCATTTTAGCGAGTTGTAACAGGTTTGTTTACTTTTTATTATTCTGATGATGGAAGCTTAACTTCCGAAATGCGTCAATCTTAGTGTTTTACACTATAAACAGATGGTTGAGCCGATATATTTTTTAACATTGACATTCACAACCACGACCTCTCGTCCAGTATGGATAAAATCATAGTTCCCTACAGCAGCTGTACAGTGGCAGAGTTATTGTCTGCGTTCTCGGTAGCAGCGCTGAGATGCTTCGACTGGCAGAGCCTTTTAACATGTTGGTCACACCGTTTTGAACTTTCTCCAGAGTCCCAAAATGATGTCATTCTAAAATATTTTTCAATTTTGGGAAAAGAAAAAAATTCACAAGGACTCGGCTCAGGCGAGTAGGATGACTTCGGAGCCATAGGGATGCCTCCGCGAGGAAGTGGTTGTGTGATGTGGCATCAACTTGTCTTCAACATCCAGTCTCATTCAATTCTCTCTTTTCCTGAGCCTTTCGAAGACATATTTGTAAATCTTTTGGTGGCCGGTCTGTCCTGGAGGAAGAAATTCTTTATGCACGGTAACCCTATTGTCAAAAAATCAGCATTGTTTTGATCCTAAATTTGCTAATTCAACCTCTTTTTTTGTCAAGGTGATGTCTGTGTGCCACTCCTCACTTTGCCATGTCCTCGGGATTGTACTAAGAAATCCAGAATTCGTCACCTGTGATGACACGAGGCAACCGTTCGTGGTCATTGGCAGTCTTCTCGAAAAGCTCAATGCACACATTTCTTCAGTTGTCCTTCTGTGAGGTTTTTCAGTACCATTTTGGCAAAAAACAATTTGCATGTATGAATCTTGAGTCAAAATTACATGTATGGTGAAAATGTTTGAGTTTACAGGGTTGCAACAGGTTCTGGAAGTCGGGGAATGTCAGGGAATTTGAAACCCATCAGGGAAATTTGAAAAAAAGAAAAAGAAAAACACCACCACCACCACCAATAACAACAACAATACTGGAAAATCTCATTTTTACAATGCAATGAACACCCTTAGCTGCTTACAGGCATTGACATATGTCAACGGGGACAGATGAAAATGTGTGCCCCGACCGGGACTCGAACCATGGATCTCCTGCTTACTTGGCAGACACTTTATCCATCTGACCCACCGAGGACACAGAGGATAGCATGACTGCAGGGATTTATCTCTGGCACCCCTCCCGCGAAACCCACATTTTGCAAATAAATGAACATAAAAAAACCAATCAGGGTATTTTTAATTATTCTAGTTCTGTATGTGTTGAATCTCACAGTTGACATGCTATGAAAATTTGTCTCTAACGTCAGTACTTTTTTAGAAATGGGTCATTTATGGCAAAAAGTGTAGTTCAGAGATGCTGAGGTTTAAAACTTTTTTATTACAAATTCTTATACAGATGTACATTCCTGCGCCTTTGATGCACTAGGATTGCCCTGGCCCACAGTCTGTGTCTTCTTCAGTGTGACAACAGCCCAGTGCTTGCCTCCTCCTTTTCTTTCTCGCTTCTGTCGTTTGCTGAGCAGCTAACTCTGCTTCACGTACGCGAAGTGCATACAGTTCCTGCAGTCCTTTAGCTGTGTTCTGTCCAAATCATACCCCTAACTTCTCCAGAACCTTAAGTCTTTCATAGTTCCCACCATTAAAAGTTATTACAGCATCAGACATTGCTAACTTTAGAATCATAAGGCCAACAAATATATTTTTAAGCACACGACACCACACAACATTATTGAAGGACTCATTCACATTCTGGGTCTTCCAAGGTAAACACTTCTTTAGTAGCTCAGGATTTGCCAAATCTCTGTAAATAAGTTTGATTGCCTCCATTATTACCAAAGGAAGCGAATGTTTACTTGTAAATTCATGCAGGGTGCCAGGAAATTCAGCTTGTCGATCTTTACACCGAGTGTTTGGTGGAGGTGGACACAAAGCATGACAAGGCTTTTCATCGGCTGATATTCAATGAAAGAAAGTGCTTCACACACCTCTTTTCATCTTCTCTAAATTGTCACAGTTCTCTCTAATGGATTCCCCATAATATTCCTGTAATTCATCGATTACTTTGTCTGTTAGTCTTCCAGCACATTTTATTGTCTAGGCATCAGACAGTTTTGTATTACCCAGCTTGGTTTTTAGGTTTATTTCTAATTCCAACTTCTGAGACGTAGTAGTAGGCACAAAACACAGCAATTCACAGCCTTCTAAACTGTGTAGTTCCCAAGATACGACTGGTCAACTGCGACAGTATATGCATAGCCGCAAAATTTGACAGTCACATGTCAACATTCAAAATATTATTTGAAGGTCTCACAATTGTCTGATTTTAATGCATTATATAAAAAATGTTCAGGAAAGTCCAAAGTAAATTATGGAGTAGAAAACAGAAAATGTCAAATTTCAACGAATTTCGCATACAATGTCTCCTTAAGCTTTTGCCAACATCAGGAAATGCCATCTGCTGGAAATTTTTTTTTTTTTTTTTTAGATATTTTCTCGTTTGTGGTATTGTTTCTTGTGCCGTAGCTGCAGCCAGATTGTCAACTTACGTCTTAACTTACCCTTGAGAACTTAAAATTTGTCAGGGAAAAATGGTAAAATTTGTCTGGATATCAGGGACTTTGACTTTCAGAAACTTGGGAACCCTGGTTTAACGGGTCACCTGTTATCCTTAATTTTAAACATCGGTCTGTTCTCACAAGAGTGCACACACATTCAACATTTTCATTGGCTTTTGAAGTTGGAGGTCCCACTGAGTGAGGTTCATCTTAACCGATTAGTGCCGGGATTAATTTTTTCGTGATATTTTTTAAAAAACTGGGTTATTACATTTGTAAAAGGCATAAATTACACAACAGAGTTGTTTCGATGAAAGTCGTTACCGCTATTAGCGAAATATTTGATGTTGCCATATGGCAACGCTAGGTGCTTTCACCACTTAAATTTATATGGATTACAACTTCAACTAAAATAAGTAGGTTATTGAAATTTCTTATTACATATACAAGTTTTGTGCAAATTTATTATTCAGTCTTCATCATACAATTAATATTTTATAACACAGTACAATTAATAATCAAAAATCAAACCTTGAACTCAGCATTATTTTAAATAAAATGGAATAAAACAGTCAATACACAATCCCCCATTACACTTTGAACACATTGTTCTCACAATAGATTTACAGTCCTTGTGTGCACACCTTTTCTTCTTCTTTCCTTCTGTGTGTTGGACTAGGTGGTCAGTCTTATCAAACCTAATTGAATCTGATATGCAGCTGTCGGAACATGTCGTTGATGCTCCTTTTGGTAAAGCTTGGTGTCGTTGCAAGTACACTGTTGCTACTTCTTTCTTGAAATCAAGCTGAGAAATAGTTTGGTTTCTTACCTCAGATACAGTTGGCTCTGGTATATTTGGATGTTGTGTAGCTGTTTCAGGTACAATTGGATCTTGTGCAGTACGCATTGATGGTGCCGGTAGATTACAGTGCTCATAACCAACACCGATCCTTTAGTTATTTGGCATCCTTATTTCAGCATTAGCTCGTAGTTGACGAGAGGACAGGTTGTCCAATAATCTGTAAAAATAAGAAATGAAATAGCAAATCATAATAGAGTCGGCATCAGTATACAAACAATTACAAACCAATGGTAGGCATACTTACCTGCCAACATGTTCATTTCCTGAATCTTCATCTGTGTCTACATTCGGATCTGGGGGATCAACAAACACATCACCTTCAGTATCGTCATTATAAAGAATCTCCAGCGCCTCAGCAAGCGAGAAACCTCTTCTACAACAAAAATTCACCCTTTTACTGAGTACAAGCACCTAGCGTTGCCATATGGCAACACCAATGTTCAAACGTCCTAAATGAACGTACTATATTTCACAGCAAGCAGTAACCTCCAAAGAATATATATTTGAGTATTTAAAGTACAACCATACTAAAAAACCAAATGATATAAGTTATTGTGTAAAACATACTTACTCAAACTTATACCCCATTTTTCTTTGTCATTCAGCAAACGACAACTTTCAACACTGTTTACGCCGCAGAACTTTAATGTCTTGTTAAAACTGTTGCATTGTAGTGATCTTTACAGTCTTGTGGAACGGAATGCAGTGCTACTGACACTCTCGCTTCGTTGATGTCATGGAATCAATGATTTTAAAAAAGTGTTTCAAACGTTGTCATATGGCAACGCACGGCACTGATGGGTTAAACGCATTCTCGGCCTTCCGAAAATGATTTGTGGCAGCGAAAAACTTTTGCTTTTAACGAGGAATGTTCCCTGTTGACACGTTCCAACTTTTCGCAGGTCACACTTGCAGATTCCCCAGATCTAACACAAAAGTCGATTGCGTAACATTGCTCTAAATTCCGTTCTTCCAGCTTCTTAACACGCACTGACATCACGACTTCACTGATAGCCCTCTCAAATATCATGTGTTGGCTGCGAGGGGCTGAAACTTGGGACTGAGCATTTGGAGGGTGTGAACACACCGATCTGCACCAGTAGAACAACACGGCAGTGCCAGATCGCTCACAGTAATGTCAGTCTCATTACTTTTCTTATATCATTCTCCTCGATGAGTGAAAAAATCTCACTCATAGTCCCTCCCTGTTCTGCCAATGTTTCCCATTCGTTATGCCGTTTTATCATCATCATCAATTATCTGCTATATTAGCAGGTCCTTAGCCTCTCCATTTTCTGCGATCTATTGCTTCCTTCTTAAGGCTGCTGTATGTAGTACCGTCCATCATCTCGTGCAGTATTTGGAATCTCTTCCTTCCTCGCTTCCTTTTCCCTTAACCTTCTAAAACTGTTTTTATCAGTCCGTCATTCTTTCTTAATATATGCTGAATCCAATTTATTTTTATTCTCTTTATTGCATCTAGTAACTGTCTTTTCTCTCCCACTCTTCTCAGTATCTCTTCATTTTTTACTCTGTCCGTCCAACTTATTCTGTCCATCTTCCACCATGTCCAGATCTCAAAAGCCTCCAGCCTTTCTCTTGTCTTTTTTCCTCATAGTGCACGTTTCGGCGCCATATAGAAGAACACTCCATACAAAATATTTTATGAGTCTCTTCCTGAGTTCTCTGTCCAGACTGCTACAGAAAATCCTCCCTTTCTTATAAAACACCTCTTTTGCCATTTGCTATCCTTGTTTTAATTTCTGTGGTGCACTTCCAGTTGGAGTCTATACTGCTTCCAACATACTTAAATTTTTGCACCTGTTCTAGTATTTCTCCATTCAGCATAAGTTTTATTTCCTTATTTCCTCCTAGTGCCAATACTTTTGTTTTATTTGAGTTAATTTTCATTCCATATTTTTTTTCGTTAGTTGCAATGGTGTCCACCAAATCCTGTAATTCTTTTCCCCCTGTGGCTAGAAGGACCATGTCATCAGCAAATGTCAAACACCCTACTCTTCTTCCTCCAATTTCTACGCCTTTGTCATCTAATGAGCATCGGTCAATCATATTTTCCGAGTAGAGGTTGAAAAGAGTAGGTGATAGACAACATCTTTGTCTTACTGCTTTTTCTAGTCTGATCCAGTCTGTACTTTCTCCTCTCACTTTAACTGAATCTTTTGATTAAGATAAAATGAGTTTATAAGTCCTCTTGTTTTCCAGGCCACTCTCTTTTCCCTTATTATAGTCGCCAGCTTGTCCCAAACCACACAGTCAAATGCCTTTTCCAGATCGATGAAGCACATATATAGGTCTCTTCCTTTTTCAATAAACCTTTCTCCCGTTTTGTATTAACTGTTTTTGTTTCGGCCTGAGTTCCAGGTATTGTTCGTACTCATTAACTGTTATAGAGCTCCACGAATCTCTACTCATTGAATACTGTCTCTGTCCCACTGAAACAGCACCGCCATCCTGACACCGACCGGCCATTTGGTCTTCGAGGCTGCCCGCACCGGGCAGACAGTCCCCGATTCGTCTCACCCTGGTGGCGGCCACTGTGAGGACTCCACAGCGTCGGACACGGCGTCATCGACAGGCGACACTGCTGCTCTGGCCTCAGCCGACAATGGGGGTATCGCCGAGAGCAGTGATTTCAACCGGGTGGGTGAGGAGCGGCGTCTCGACGGCACGGGTGACACGACGCAGCCGACCTGCTACGTGGAGATCATTGCTAAGGCCATATTGCGTTCGCCGGAAAGGTTCGTAGCGGCATTAAAATGTGATAAATCCTTTTGTGAAACTTCACTACCCGGTCCTCAAATTATGCCACCACAGTTTGGCTAAACCCGTGGTGTGCTATATGTTCGGTAGGCATAAGTTGGTGGTCGCTCGGTCAGCCGTAAGGTGCTTTGAAGGTTCTCTCCAGATGTTTGACTTGTCAGCTGATATCGTATCAGGATAATTGCTTTGCCTAACGTTGTCAGTGACGAGGTTTCTTTCTCATCATCCTTATTTTGACTGGCTCGTTGCGACCACCGTGATTTCGTCTGCTGTCCCAGCTCACTTATTGTCTCCTTGTTACAAAAGAATTTTCAGCTAATTGTACAAATGAATCATACAAAATTACATTATTCCAGACAGTGATACCTTCTAACTAATTTTCGAATTATTGCTGGTTTACAGTATGAAATATTTTAATATAACATGGAATATTCATTCGAGATATAATTTACAGAATAAATTATTTTTATTGTCGGAAACTTTTAAGATCTGGTATTATAAATGTTTCCTTATTGACTGAAAGGAGTATATTTTATAATAAAGTTATTACATAGAAATGTTAACTGTGTAATAGAAAAACTAGTTAAACACGAAATATAAGTGAGTTAGAATTGAAATAGGGTACTAATAAACACGTGATATAACAGGTATTTGTACTGAAAAGTGCTCTTTGCTACTTAAGTACAGGCTATTCAGCTGCCGGATGGTGTGATATGATAAGATGCAGTTTGTGTCATCTGATTCTGTCACACTACATAACACTCTCCTCCCCACAATCCACTCGAGTATTGCACATAAAATTTATACTCAAAACACTATTAGGATATGTGTGGAGCGGAATAGGAAGTGTATTACAAACTTTAAAAAGACTTCTCTCTTTTGTTATGTAGTACATAAGTGTTTAACAAGATAAAAGGTTTGTTTATGAGCATTAACATCATTTCATAGAGAAAATTGGCAAAATAATACTTTTTATGTTTCAGATACTTTCTTTTTTTCCTTAGTCTTTCCTCTCACAGTCTCAAAGTTGTTTCCATAGCATGTATACAGAAAGTCACCATTTCATTGACCTGACCATCTAATTTTATGGGTCATGCCATCATGATGTACCTGAAATGTACAGCGTGTCCAGGAAAGGGCTCCCTGATTTCAAAATTAAATATCTCGACAACAAAGACCGATAGAGGAATGCAGTAAACGGTATGTTTATTGTGAAAGCTGTAAGAAGTTTATACACCAGTTTGACATAATAGTTACAAAAGTTGCTAACAGATGGCGCTGTACACTGTACAGCTCATATCAGCATACATAAGTGAAATAATTGTATGGAAACAATCTTTTCAAACAGTCACATCACAATGTTTTCAAAATGTTCACCATTGGTACTAAAGAGGTGGCACAAATGAAGAATGACATTCGCCATCACATTTCGTAGTGTCTCAACCGAAATTGATTCACATGCCACAGAGATTGCCGATTCAAGCTCGTCCAGTGTGGCGGGATGCTTTGGGTAGACTGTGTCTTTCACTGTGCCCCACAAAAAAATGTCACAGGGAGTCAACTCCGGCAAATATGGAGGCCAATCTGTGCCTGCACCAGTAAATTTGGGATATTCCAAAGCAATGACTGGATTTCCGAAGTATTCCTCAAGAAAGCGAAACACTTGTTCGGTCCGATGTGGTCGGGCTCCATCTTGCATAAACCATTCAGTACTTGGTTGATCATCTAACGCTTGCTGTGTGGTGACAAATTGTTCCAAAATTGCAACATAACATGCACCAGTGACCGTTTCTCGAATGAAAAAGGGCCAATAATGCTTCTGCTGCATACTGCAGTCCACACAGCAACTTTAGGAGAATACAGGGGTTTCGCTTCACACCAATATGGCTTTTCGGAACCCCAAAATCACCAGTTCTGCTTATTCACGTATCCATTCAGGTGGAAGTGTGCTTCATCTGTAAACCATATGCAGCCAACATCAAATCCTTCACTATCAATCATTGTGAGCATCTGATTAGCGAAGGCAACCCTTTGTTGCACAGCTCATACGGGTATGGCCTGGTGCATTTGAATTTTGAATGGAAACATGTGTAGGCTCTTTCTCAGTATTTTCTGCATGCTGGAATGCTTCAAACCAGTCTCAGATGCAATTCTACGGACGGATGATATTGGATTTCGCTGAATAATTCCAGAAACTGTGGCGATATTTTCAGGCGTAACTGCGGTTTGCATGCGGCCAACATGCCCCACTAGATAATCAGTTACGCTGCCTGTTCGTTGAAATTTTGCGAAGAGCGTACAAATGGTTTTTGCATCGGGTTCTTTTGGAACATTAAATCGTGCTTGAAAACTTCGCCTTGTTGCCATAGGACTCTCTTCTAACCTGTGGTACTCTAGCACCAGAAAAACACGTTGTTCATTGGAGTACATGGTTTTAATCTCTTCCTTCGGTACGCTAACCTCCTTTCACTTTTCAATAGTGGAACTGATCGCTCTGGGCTTCGGATCACTATTTATACTAGGCATTACGTATGGCGATTACAGCGCCATCTGTTAGCAGCTTTTGTAACTATTATTTCAAACTGCTGTATAAACGTCTTACAGCATTCACAACAAACATACCGTTTACTGCATTCCTCTATCGATCTTTGTTTTCGAGATATTTAATTTTGAAATCAGGGAGTCCTTTTCTGTACATTCTGTATCTTGACCCTCATTACAAAACAATCCAGTCATAGCGCAAGTGTATATAAGTTGAAAACAATGTTTATTAAGCAGTTAGTGCTCAGGTGTAAAATGTCAAATAACACCAGTAAACGAAAGGATTAATCTAGCTTTATTAATCGTGGCTGAGTTTCTGTCATATAATAATATTTAATATATATGTTTTCCTCAGTCTTGCAGTCTTTCTGTACGTGCATCAGTGCAAATGAATCTTCAGAAAATTTGTACAAAGTGTGTTCGTAACACAGTGATACGTATGACAAGGTAGTGAAACAGTAGAATAGTAATATTTATGTGGCAATTACAGTCCACATATGTGTTTGAAACATCATAGATCTGTGTAAATATTCATACATAAAATACAAATAATCAAGTTTGTTTGTGTGGCCATCCTCCACAACAAGCATATAAATACTTGTTTTGCAAATCAAACTGCCTTTTCCTACTGCAGTTTGATTTTGCAAAAAAAGTACAAATAATCTTTCAATAGGCAATTTAATTGAGTGACTAGAAGTGTAAATTATTGATGGTTAGAAAACCAGATAAAAAGTGGGTAATTGGGAATGGCTATCAATGTGGCTGATCAGTGTAAACTAAGGCTGCCAATGTAGCTGATGAGTGACAAATATTATAAATAATCAGAAGGTTAGCAATACAGATAGATATGTGACAAGTGTAGTAACTAATCAAATGGCTAACAAATTTAGTTCATCAGTTACAAGTGAGGTAATCAATTGTAACACTAGCAAATGCAGCTGCTTGTATGATTGCGAGCCAGTGTAATGTGAAATACAAATTGTACTTGCTCTTAGGGAAAAGAGAAAAATGATAAAAATACAGGTTCTATCAAAAAGAATCATCAGATTAGATGTGTTTATATTTCTGAATCTAATAAACATATACAATGAATTTTGTTTTTTGATGAATGGGAAACTCAAGAAGTTTTTTTTCTTCATGTGTGTTCAATACGCCCCCATTGAGATACACAGCATATGTCAGTGCAGCATTCAGATTTTTCCCACACTACAGTGAGCATGTCATGAATTACAGCTTCCATAGCTGTTGTTATGCAATGTTTCAGTTCATTCGTTGTTGTTGGTAACAGAGGCATATAAACAGAGTCTTTTTATAAACCCCCACAAGAAATAATGACATACAGTCAGATCTGGTGACCTTAGAGGCCAGTAGTGTAAGTTTGAATCATTTGGTTCAGAGCGACCAATGCACCATTCAGTAATCCTTTTGTTTAAAACTTCTTGCACTTCCAGATGCCAGTGTGGCGGTGACCCATTCTAGCAGAAACCGTGTAAAACTCAAGAGTTTGCTTTTTCCAACAGTACATTGTTCGTGCACGTATCTCAAATAACATAATAGATGATTTTTTTTTTTTTTTTTAATTGGGTGATTCTTTTCTATACACCCTGTATATGTGTGTACATGCTTATACAGCACAGATTTATCAGGTATGAATATCAGTCATTCCTATGAGATACTCAGTTTTATAGTCCAGTGCAGATGTAATTATATCTAGAAAGAAAAATGATCTTATGACTAAGTAGTTTATGTACAGATTGTTTGCGATTGGAATTAAAATTGCAAGCTTCTCCTACATATGCCAATATATACATAAGCAGTGGCATGTCCTTGTAAAATGCTTGAGCATAGCAGTTACTTTCATTTCGTTTCTAGGGCTACTTTAATTATCTAAATTAATGTCTATAGTTTACTTAAAGTGACATATATTTGTCTAATTATGACAATTCATAATTCGGGTACCAGGTTTGCGTTTCTAAAGTAATTTTCCCCACTCTCCTAAATTTCATTACTTTCACTGCCTTCGCTGCATGGATTCCCCTCCTAACTACATTTTTGTCTTTGCATAGAAAGTTAAAGTATAAATAAATAATAAAATGTAGGTAAATATTCATACAAGTTACCACAACGCTTACTTAATTTCCATTTAACACCCTCCTCAGACAACATTAATTTCTGCTTCATAGTCATAATTGTGGTAATTATCGCTCAGTGCAGTGTCTCTCTATATTTTGTGGGTATAGTCATTCATTGAGTCAACATAGTACATTTCAGCTTGAAGTTGTAACCACAAAATAGTAAAGTCCTTTGATTAGTTAGTATTTGGTAGCAGTGAATTATTCATTACAAAACATGTTTAGCATATTAAGAAAGAAAAATGGTTTTAACTTGTAGTGGTTAATAAAAAAGAAAAAGAGAAGAAAAGAAAAGTTTGAAAATGTGGGAAGAAATCGTGAGTCATCATCATCATCATCATCATCATCATCATCATCATCATCATCATAATTTAAGACTGATTATGCCTTTCAGCGTTCAGTCTGGAGCATAGCCCCCTTATAAAATTCCTCCATGATCCCCCATTCAGTGCTAACATTGGCGCCTCTTCTGATGTTAAACCTATTATTCAAAATCATTCTTAACCGAATCCAGGTACCTTCTCCTTGGTCTGCCCCGACTCCTCCTACCCTCTACTGCTGAACCCATGAGTCTCTTGGATAACCTTGCTTCTCCCATGCGTGTAACACGACCCCACCATGTAAGCCTGTTCGCCCTGACTGCTACATCTATAGAGTTCATTCCCAGTTTTTCTTTGATTTCCCCATTGTGGACACCCTCCTGCCATTGTTCCCATCTACCAGTACCTGCAGTCATCCTAGCTACTTTCATATCGTGAGTAAAAACAGCTATTGTTGGGGTGGTCCTTGTGGCGTTTCTGAGCAAAAGTCAGACCAATTTCCACCACAAAAATTATTTGGGAAAAAAAAGGAGTTCATCCTTTACCATGTTAACATGTCATCTTTCGTGCGGCGACCAGGTCTTCAAAAATCTCCTACTTCGTTTCTGTGTGAAAAGTAGTCGCTGTTCCGAAATCTTGCAAGTGTCCAGGAATCACTAATTTGTACAAATCAAAATTGTCTTGAGATTAAATGCAATGTATTTTATGTTGCTGATTCCATCCTCTGAATTTCATACAAAATTTCCACAATACGTCTGCACATCAATAACTTGTTTTTCGTCTTAATCTGACCAAGACTAGCTAATAAGTTTTTTACGTCTGCATTAATCTTCGCTCTCTAGAGGCAAAAGACAGATAGAAAACAAAAAAGTTACATTTTTAGTACTTTCCTTTTCTGCCATCGAGCGCTCATACAGCTGCGACGGTATAATTTATATCTGAGGGAACGAGTGTAGTGTGGCGAAATTCAAAGTCCCGCTACGAACTTTTCCATTAGAAAATGATTAGTTAATGCTTTGACGACTGTTTCTGCTGTCGGGCAGAGTGACAGGATGAAAGTAGAGGGATTTAAAGAATAATTCCACAGCCACAAAGACATAGTGGAATCTACATGTGGTTCACAGTAGCAGTCCAAAAATATCCTCTGCTGTCAATTCATGAAGTCGTATTCGAATAATTTGGAATGGGGATACCTTAAATGAGATGTGTGATGATTTTACTTCTGGCACTCTTTGCAGGTGTCGGGTACCTTCCTGATTCATCTCTTCATGTTCCCAAAATAGGCTGTCTCTCTTAATTTACGCAAAACACTAGGTGTTTGCGCCAGATTAGTTCTGCTCTCTTGATTATAACCCTCACTGTCTTTGATGCCGAAGCCCGAAGGTCTCTTTACTTCGCTTCACTCTGTTATCTTGTACGATCTCGATATTTCGGGGCAACCTCGTGCACTCACAAACAATTTTCTCAGCCTGGAAAAGGGCCGTCACACAGACCTGCAGTGTCAGTTCGCAAACTTTGTGTAGGCTGTTGTTGTGTTTTCTCAGAATTGTAACTCCACTGTCCCTGTTCGTATGTACTCCACAGTGGGGTGTGTTGTTGACAATATTGACTCATTCAGAAGAATGAACAAGGATGGACGAATGGTGTGCACCTAGGTAAAACTTTCTTAAGCATTGTACAGCACGGTGTGCACTATTTAGCGTGTTTCCTTTTTAGTAGGCTTCCAGCAGAACTGAAAATATTGGGTGGTAAACTCCAAATATACAAATCCAGGTTTTGTTGTGGCATATGGCACTCATATTTTGTACAAGAGTTCATCACAGTAGTATAAAACTTTTCTCTGATTTGAGTTTATTCCTGTAGTCTTTAACAATTTTTTATTTTTTATTAATTCTGTAATTCCTTTCTCTGTAAATTTTCTGATAATACTGTAAAATATGCACTGACCTGTTCCACGACCAAATAACTGTGGGTCACACGTTACTTCAGAATCGACGGGTGGCCAAATCGTTCGCTCGAATTGTCCAGAATGTTCTTCAAACCGGTCGCGAACGATTACAGCCCGGTGACATAGTGCATTGCCGTCCGTAAAAATTTGGAGTCCACGAACGGCTACAGGTGGTCTGAGAGCTAAGTCGGACCAGGCAACCTAGTCCATTGCGTGTAGACACAGCCCACAACATTACGGAACCACCAGCAGCTCGCACAGTGTCTCGTCGACAACCCTCAGGTCCAGGGCTCCGTAGGGTCTGTGCCTAACTGGAACGCTACCGGCAGCTCTTACCAACTTAAATTGGTACTCACCTGACCGGACCATTCTTTTGCAGTCGTCTAGGGTCCCGACGACACGGTCACGAGCCGAGGAGAAATGCTGCAAGCGATGTCATGCTGTCGGCGAGGGCACTCGCTTAGGTCGTCTGTCGCCACAGCCTGATAATGCCAAATTTCACCCCTCTGTCCTAAAGGATACGTTCGTCATACGTCCCACATTGGCTGCTGCATTTATTTCACACAGTGTACAATATACACAAACACCACTGCCCTCATTCATTAAGTGAAAGCCATTCACCACTGCATTGTCTATGGTGAGAGGTTGTTGCTGTTGTTGTTGTTGTGGTCTTCAGTCCTGAGACTGGTTTGATGCAGCTCTCCATGCTACTCTATCCTGTGCAAGCTCCTTCATCTCCCAGTACCTACTGCAACCTACATCCTTCTGAATCTGCTTAGTGTAGTCATCTCTAGGTCTCCCTTTACGATTTTTACACTCCACGCTGCCCTCCAATAGTAAATTGGTGAGCCCTTGACGCCTCAGAACATGTCCTACCAACCGATCCCTTCTTCTGGTCAAGTTGTGCCACAAACTCCTCTTCTCCCCAATCCTATTCAATACCTCCTCATTAGTTGTGTGATCTACCCATCTAATCTTCAGCATCCTTCTGTAGCACCACATTTCAAAAGCTTCTATTCTCTTCTTGTCCAAACTATTTATCGTCCATGTTTCACTTCCATACATGGCTACACTCCATACAAATACTTTCAGAAATGACTTCCTGACACTTAAATCTATACTCGGTGTTAATAAATTTTTCTTCTTCAGAAATGCTTTCCTTGCCATCGCCAGTCTACATTTTATATCCTCTCTACTTCGACCATCAACAGTTATTTTGGTCCCAAATAGCAAAATTCCTTTACTATTTTAAGTGTCTCATTTCCTAATCTAATTCCCTCAGCATCACCAGACTTAATTTGACTACATTCCATTATCCTCGTTTTGCTTTTGTCGATGTTCATCTTATATCCTCCTTTCAAGAAATGCCTGAAATTCAGTATTCTCAGCATGCGCTCGGCACTGTGGATCCCGGAATACTGAACTCCGTAACGATTTCAGTGTGTCTGGCTCCCACTACCCCTCCACACTGTACGGCCACAGTCACATCGGGAAACTTTTTATAAGAAACACTTGAGTACAAATTGCAGCTCCACCTGTGTACCGCCCTTTAATACCTCGTGTACACAACGCTACCGTCTTCTGTATACGTGTGTATTGGTATCTTGTCACTGTTGTCACCTCTGTGTACAATTTCAAGGTAGCAGGATGTTGTAACCTCGTGGTCCCCGATCGTATTAATAAATAAAATAAGGCAATACAATATTTACAACAGTGCTCCTTTTCAGTTTACGAAGCAACAGAACCTGTAAAACAGCTATAAACTTCTTCAGTTGTACAAAGTCGAGACGAGTGAGGGACTTGTCAGTCGAAAGCTGCCAAAAAACGTCCCCCCTGCCCCCTGTTCCAGCTCGGGGCCTCCTGTGGACGATTCAGACTGAACCGTTTTGGTTTTGTTTTCTGGCAGGAGGGCGACACTCTCGGAGATCTACGCCTTCGTCACAAACCACTTCCCCTACTTCGTGTGCAGCAAGAAGGGCTGGCACAACGCAATCGCCAGCAACCTGTGGTTCAGCAAGTATTTCATGAAAGTGGCGCCAGTGGGCAGCAACGGCAAATACTCCAACTACTGGATGCTGGGTGAGTCTCGTGGCCGGTTGTGAGGTGGCTGCGTGAAAATAATATGGAGATGCTCAGTTGCAGGTAGGCACAACAAAAAGGCTGTCACAAAGTAAGCTTTCGGCCAATAAGGCCATTGTCCAAAAACACACACACACACACACACACACACACACACACACACACACACACACACACGCCAGCTCGCGCGAGAGTCCACTGTCTACGAACAGCAGTGCATGATGTGAGAGGCAACCAGGTGGGTGTAAGGAAGAGGCTGGGGCAGGGAGCAAGAGGGATAGCTGGATAAGGGTGGGGTATGGTACAGTTATTCAATCTGTATATTGAGCAAGCATAAAGGAAACAAAATAAAAGTTCGGAGTAGGTATTAAAATCCATGGAGAAGTAATAAAAACTTTAAGGTTCGCTGATGACATTGTAATTCTGTCAGAGACAGCAAAGGACTTGGAAGAGCAGTTGAACGGAATGGACAGTCTCTTGAAAGGAGGATATAAGACGAACATCGACAAAAGCAAAACGAGGATAATAGAATGTAGTCAAATTAAGTCGGGTGATGCTGAGGGAATTAGATTAGGAAATGAGACACTTAAAGCAGTAAAGGAGTTTTGATATTTGGGGAGCAAAATAACTGACGATGTTCGAAGTAGAGAGGATATAAAATGTAGACTGGCATCGGCAAGGAAAGCTTTTCTGAAGAAGAGAAATTTGTTAACATCGAGTATAGATTTAAGTGTCAGGAAGTCGTTTCTGAAAGTATTTGTATGGAGTGTAGCCATGTATGGAAGTGAAACATGGACAATAAATAGTTTGGGCAAGAAGAGAATAGAAGCTTTCGAAATGTGGTGCTACAGAAGAATGCTGAAGATTAGATGGGTAGATCGCATAACTAATGAGGAGGTATTGAATAGGATTGGGGAGAAGAGGAGTTTGTGGCACAACTTGACTAGAAGAAGGGATCGGTTGGTAGGACATGTTCTGATGCATCAAGGGATCACCAATTTAGTATTGGAGGGCAGCGTAGAGGGTAAAAATCGTAGAGGCAGACCAAGAGATGAATACACAAAGCAGATTGAGAAGGATCTAGGTTACAGTAGGTACTGGAAGATAAAAAAGCTTGCACAGGATAGAGTAGCATGGAGAGCTGCATCAAACCAGTCTCAGGACAGAGGACCACAACAACAACACATGGTACAGTGCTGCTGTGAGAGCATTAGGGACAAGATGGAAAGAGGGTAGGGGAGGTACGTGCAGTCTGGAGGTTAGATGAAGGTTGGGGGATAGCGGAAAAGGAGAGAAGTAAGAAGATTGCGTGCGTTGGTGGAATAGAGGGCTTGTAGTGTTGGGTTGGGAACAGGGAGGGGGCTAGATGGATAAGGACAGTGATTAACGAAGGTTGACGTCAGGAGGGTTACGGGAACACAGCATATATTGAGGGAAGAGTTGCCACCTGTGCAATTCGGAAAAGCTGGTGTTAGTGGCAAGGTTTCCATCTGAGCTCTTGATGTTCATACAAGTGGCTCTCTTATCTCCAAAGGTCTCTTTAATTTTCCTGTAGGCAGTATCTATCTTACCCCTAGTGATATAAGCCTCTACATCCTTACATTTGTCCTCTAGCCATCCCTGCTTGGCCATTTTGCACTTTCTGTCAATCTCATTTTTGTGACGTTTGTATTTCTTTTTGCCTGCTCCATTTACTGCATTTTTATATTTTCTCCTTTCATCAATTAAATTCAATATTTCTTCTGTTACCCAAGGATTTCTACTAGCCCTCGTCTTTTTACCTACTTGATCCTCTGCTGCCTTCACAAACTTCATCCCTCAAAGGTACCCATTCTTCTTCTACTGTATTTCTTTCCCCTATTCCTGTCAATTGTTCCCTTATGCTCTCCCTGAAACTCTTTACAACCTCTGGTTCTTTCAGTTTATCCAGGTCCCATCTCCTTAATTTCCCACCCTTTTGCAGTTTCTTCAGTTTTAATCTACAGTTGATAACCAACAGATTGTGGTCAGAGTCCACATCTGCCCCTGGAAATGGCCTACAATTTAAAACCTGATTCCTAAATCTCTGTCTTACCATTATATAATCTCTCTGATACCTTTTAGTATCTCCAGGATTCTTCCAAAAATACAACCATCTTTCATGATTGTTAAACCAAGTGTTACCTATGATTAAGTTGTGCTCTGTGCAAAATTCTACTAGGCGGCTTCCTCTTTCGTTTCTTAGCCCCAATCCATATTCACCTACTATGTTTCCTTCTCTCCCTTTTCCTACACTCGAATTCCAGTCACCCATTACTATTAAATTTTCGTCTCCCTTCACTATCTGAATAATTTCTTTTATTTCATCGTACATTTCTTCAATTTCTTCATCATCTGCAGAGCTAGTTGGCATATAAACTTGTACTACTGTAGTAGGTGTGGGATTTGTATCTATCTTGGCCACAATAATGCGTTCACTATGCTGTTTGTAGTAGCTTACCCGCATTCCTATTTTCCTATTCATTATTAAACCTACTCCTGCATTACCCCTATTTGATTTTGTGTTTATAACCCTATAGTCACCTGACCAGAAGTCTTGTTCCTCCTGCCACCGAACCTCACTAATTCCCACGATATCTAACTTTAACCTATCCATTTCCCTTTTTAAATTTTCTAACCTACCTGCCCGATTAAGGGATCTGACATTCCACGCTCCGATCCGTAGAATGCCAGTTTTCTTTCTCCTGATAAGGACATCCTCCTGATAAGGACATCCTCCTGAGTAGTCCCCGCCCGGAGATCCGAATGGGGGACTATTTTACCTCCGGAATATTTTACCCAAGAGGATGCCATCATCATTTAATCATACAGTAAAGCTGCATGTCCTCGGGAAAAATTACGGCTGTAGTTTCCCCTTGCTTTCAGCCGTTCGCAGTACCAGCACAGCAAGGCCGTTTTGGTTAATGTTGCAAGGCCAGATCAGTCAATCATCCAGACTGTTGCCCCTGCAACTACTGAAAAGGCTGCTGCCCCTCTTCAGGAACCACACGTTTGTCTGGCCTCTCAACAGATACCCCTCCGTTGTGGTTGCACCTATGGTACGGCTATCTGTATCGCTGAGGCATGCAAGCCTCACCACAAACGGCAAGGTCCATGCATCATGGGGGGAGCTAGAAGGGAAAAGCAAAGAAGGGAAAGCAGAAAGGTGGAAGGAGTATATAGAGGGTCTATACAAGGGCGATGTACTTGAGGACAATATTATGGAAATGGAAGAGGATGTAGATGAAGACGAAATGGGAGATACGACACTGCGTGAAGAGTTTGACAGAGCACTGAAAGACCTGAGTCGAAACAAGGCCCCCGGAGTAGTCAACATTCCATTGGAACTACTGATGGCCTTGGGAGAGCCAGTCCTGACAAAACTCTACCATCTGGTGAGCAAGATGTATGAGACAGGCAAAATACCCTCAGACTTCAAGAAGAATATAATAATTCCAATCCCAAAGAAAGCAGGTGTTGACAGATGTGAAAATTACTGAACTATCAGTTTAATAAGTCACAGCTGCAAAATACTAACGCGAATTCTTTACAGACGAATGGGAAAACTAGTAGAAGCCAACCTTGGGGTAAGATCAGTTTGGATTCCTTAGAAATGTTGGAACACGTGAGGCAATACTGACCCTACGACTTATTGGAGAAGCTAGATTAAGGAAGGGCAAACCTACGTTTCTAGCATTTGTAGACTTAGAGAAAGCTTTTGACAATGTTGACTGGAATACTCTCTTTCAAATTCTAAAGGTGGCAGGGGTAAAATATAGAGAGCGAAAGGCTATTTACAATTTGTACAGAAACCAGATGGCAGTTATAAGAGTTGAGGGACACGAAAGGGAAGCAGTGGTTGGGAAGGGAGTGAGACAGGGTTGTAGTCTCTCCCCAATGTTATTCAATCTGTATATTGAGCAAGCAGTGAAGGAAACAAAAGAAAAATTTGGAGTAGGTATTAAAATCCATGGAGAAGAAATAAAAACTTTGAGGTTCGCTGATGACATCGTAAGTCTGTCAGAGACAGCAAAGGACTTGGAAGAGCAGTTGAACAGAATGGGTAGTGTCTTGAAAGGAGGATATAAGATGAACATCAACAAAAGCAAAACGACGATAATGGAATGTAGTCGAATTAAGTCGGGTGATGGTGAGGGAATTAGATTAGGAAATGAGACACTTAAAGTAGTAAAGGAGTTTTGCTATTTGGGGAGCAAAATAACTTATGATGGTCGAAGTAGAGAGGATATAAAATGTAGACTGGCAATGGCAAGGAAAGCGTTTCTGAAGAAGAGAAATTTGTTAACATCGAGTATTGATTTAAGTGTCAGGAAGTTGTTTCTGAAAGTATTTGTATGGAGTGTAGCCATGTATGGAAGTGAAACATGGACGATAAATAGTGAAATGTGGCGCTACAGAAGAATGCTGAAGATTAAATGGGTAGATCACATAACTAATGAGGAAGTATTGAATAGGATTGGGGAGAAGAGAAGTTTGTGGCACAAGTTGACCAGAAGAAGGGATCAGTTGGTAGGACATGTTCTGAGGCATCAAGGGATCACCAATTTAGTATTGAAGGGCAGCATAGAGGGTAAAAATCGTAGAGGGAGACCAAGAGATGACTACACTAAGCAGATTCGGAATCATGTAGGCTGAAGTAGGTACTGGGAGATGAAGAAGCTTCCACAGGATAGAGTAGCATGGAGAGCTGCATCAAACCAGTCTCCGGACTGAAGACCGCAACAACAACAACAGTGGCAAGTATCCAAATGGACAGCCAGTGGAGCAGTAATTGAAATTGGGAACATTGTGTCGGGCGGTGTGCTCGACAGTAGGGTGGTCCAGTTGTTTCTAGGTCACAGTTTGTTAGTAGCCATTCGTATGGACAGACAGCTTCTCAGTTGTCATGCCCACGTAGAACGCAACACAGTGGTTGCAGCTTAGCTTGTAGATCACGTGACTGGTTTCTCACCTGGCCCTGCCTTTGGTGGGATAGGTGATGTTCATGACCATATTGGAGTAGGTGTTGGTGGGAGGGTGTATGGGGCAGGTCTTGCATAGTGGTCTGTTACAGGGATATGAGCCGTGAATTGAGGGGTTGAGGTCAGGGGTTGTGTAGGGGGATGGGTGAGTATATTTGGTGGGTGGCAGAATACCAATGTGTATTTGTGTGTGTGGGGGAGAAGGGGGGGATTGTGGATTGAATATTTCTCATTTCAGGGCACGATGAGAGGTAGTTGAAACCCTGTTGCTCCAGTCCTGAGTTGTACTGAGTCATGAGGGGAATGCTCATCTCTGGCGAGATGGTGGGACTTTTGGAGGTGGTATGTGAGTGGAAAGATAAGGCATGGGAGATCCATTTTGTACCACAGTTTTGGAGGAGGGGGGAGGTAATTACAGTCAACAAACAAATCCGAGGTATGGCTGTGGGCACCCGCATGGCACCATCCTGTGCCATCCTGTTCATAGGCCATCTCGAGGAATCCTCCCTAAACACCCATAATCCTAAACGCCTCACCCGATTCACGCTCATTGATGACATTGTCATGATCTGGATTGAGGGTGATGACACCCTACCGACATTCCGTCAGAACCTCAACACCGTCTCCACTATTAGCTTCCAACCCAACAAGCCACGTTCCTCAATGTTAACTCCACCTCTAAGATGGCTACATCAGTACCTCTGTCCATATCAAACCTACCGACCACCAGCAATACCTTCACTTTGACAATTGCCACCTGCTCCTTACCAACAAGTCCCTTCCGTGCAACCTAGCCACCCACGGCCATCGCATCTGCAGTGATGAGTGGTGCCTCTCAAAATTCATCAAAGGTCTTACTGAGTCCCTTACAGGCCGTAATTACCCCCTAACATTGTACTAAAACAGTTCTCCTCTGGCTTATCTCTCCAGTCACACACCACCTCCCAAAGTCCCACTGTCCAGCCACAGAGGAACTTCCCCCTCATGTCTTAGTACCACGCAGGACTGATCAACTGAATTACATTCTCCACCTGAGTTTTGACTACCTCTCATCATCCCCTGAAATGAGAAATGTCCTGCATACTATCCTCCTCCTCCCCTTCCCCCCCCCCCCCCCTCCCCCTGCCCCCCCCCCCCCCCACAGTAGTATTGTGCCGCCCACTAAACCTACACAATATCCTTGTCCATCTGTACACAACCCCTGCCTTACGGCTCATATCCTGTAATACACCTAGATGCTAGACCTGTGCCATACATCCTCCCACCACCAACTACTCCAGTCCGATCACAAACATTACCTATCCCATCAAAAGCAGGACTACCTGTGAAACCAGTCATGTGATCTACAAGCTACGTCACAACCACTGTGCTGCATTCTATGTAGGCATGACAACTGACAAGCTGTCTGTTCGAACGAACAGCCACCGACAAACTGTGGCCGAGAAACGAGTGGACCACCCTGTTGCTGAGCGCTCCGCCAAACACGACATTCTTCATTTGAAGAACTGCTTCACATTCTGTGCCATCGGGATCCTTCCCACTAACACCAGCTTTTCTGAATTGCACAGGTGGGAACTCTTCCTTCAATATATACTATGTTCCCGTGACCCTCCTGGCCTCAACCTTTGTTAGTGACTGTCCTCACCCATCCAGCCTCCTTCCTGTTCCCATTACAACACTACACAGCCCTCTATTCCACCAGTGCACCCAACACCCAGTCTTTTAACTTCTCTCCTTTACCGCTACTCCCTGCCGTCTGTCTAACCTCCCGACTGTGTGTAGCTGGCCTCCCCTCTCTCCACCTCACCTCTGCCTGCTTCTGCAGGATTACTTCGCCGTCCCTCACCTATTATTCCTCCCCTTTCTCACCTCAGCCTCTTTCTTACCCCAACTTGTTGCCTCTCCCGTTGTAGTCTGGCTCCAGCTGCCAGAGTGTGGGGTCGTGCGTGCATACTTGTGTGTGTGTGTGTGTGTGTGTGTGTGTGTGTGTGTGTGTGTGTGTGTTTGTTTGACAAAGGCCTTGTTGGCCAAATACCTTATCGTGTGACAAATTTTTTTGTTGTGCCGGTCTGCAACTGAACATCTCTGCTATATAGTGAATAGCAACTATCCTTTTCATAGCTTTGTTACAGTCCATTCTCAATGTTCCATTGTTTAAATGGATTACACATTGATTACTGCTGCTTTCCACCTACTGCCTCCACCTCTTTCACATCGGAGCACTCGTTATGCTTTTTTTTTCCTTCTCCTAACACCACATTCCCTGCAGAAATCTATAGGATCGACCATCCCGGTTGGCAAGATAGTCAGATGCCCGTCTTTCCACTGCCTCTTTGACGACCAAATCCGAGAACATCATTTATGCAGTACAGCACCTTTGTCTGTTCAAGTTGGTGGTGGCAGTGCAGAGCATCAACAAGAGCCACATGTCGGTTTTTGAACAGACAAAGGTGCTGTGCTGTGTGTATGGATTCTGGGACATTGAGGCAGTGACATAAGACTAAAGTACAATCTTGTCAGCTGGGACAGCGGTTTTCAGCTGAAGTCTGCAGGGTGAGTGGCCTTAGCAAAAGCACAATAGGAACAATAAGATGAGAAAATAGCAGTTGGAGCAGCAGACTAGGCAGCAACAGTGGACCGATGCCCAGCGACCTTCCCACTGTCAGCTGTGAACCTGGAACTCCGTCTCGAGCCGACTATTAGGAAACTCGTCTAAATGTCACGACAGTGCGACGTGACGATTCGGTGGGTAACCCGAAAATATTTCGTCGGCCAGCGAGATTTTACCTTCGGGGTGTGCTCACAAACTGCGTTCACCGATTGCAGATCCGCGGTACGAGGACACGTTCAAGAACGGCAACTTCTGCAACCACTGCCGAATGTTGCTGTCGAGCTACGGAGGCCCGGGGGCGAAGACCGCCCTCGCGGAGCTCGACGGCCCGGCCGTCGTCACGTGCCAGCCGCCTGACGCGCGGCTGTACCGGCAGCGGCACGGCGACCTCTCGGCACGTTCCCAGCTGCCGGCTGTCGGTGAGGGGTGGACGCTCGGCCCGCTGGCACTCCGGGCTGCCACCGTCACCACGGGCGGTGATGATCCCGTGCCACCCTCTCACAATCTGCAGTGTCCCAGGTACAGCCACAGGGCAGTACGTTGTAACGTGACCCGACATAGGATTTTGGATCGTACTGTGCTCGTACATTACGAATCAGTTTGAAGAAAACAGTTTACTAACAAATAGCCAAGAAGACCCAGAAAATATCTTTCGTGTGAAGCACAACTAGCTCTTATTCCCACAAAGTAATGAGTACCACCAACAGGGGATGTTAAGGGGGCATTTACTGTGTCTGGCCCGAAAAAAGCATGTTATTTGAGAATTTTTTTCTCGGGATGTGTTATAGATATCAATCTCAAATGTGGTCAAAATGTGTATTGATGTTACCTCTAAAATCTGGAATTGTTTCGACTGGAAATTTCGAAGAGCAAAGGCGGAAGTGCCGTCGGAACGAAACAAAATTTCGATGTAGATCTCCACGCGTGGTATGTCACGGGTCAGCCGGCTCGTCTGAAATCAAAATTGAATTGACGTTAGCAAAGTATATAAGTTTCTTTACTAGTTGTACCTCGCTTAAGTTATTTGGACAATCAGAAACAAAATGGCAGCCATTTGAAAAAAATAGGGTTTTTCTCATCGATTTTTCGACTTGACGGCCAAGTAAAAATATTTATAGTTGATGGATTGGAATAAAAGTGGTATAACTCCTAGACAATTTAGTTAGCTTCGTCAGAAGCAAAGAATCATGCCAATCAGTTCAGTTAGATTTGAAGTTACCATACCATGCGATAAAAAAAAAAAAAGTCATTTTGAGAAAAACGCGTTTGAAGTTTTGACTACATATAAATGCAATATTGTGCAACTTGTGTTCAATCTGCTATTCCGGGTCCATAAACTAATCCATCCTCTTCCTCACAGAGGGCGTTCTGCTCGATCTGGGCCATCCTGCGCTGCTCCAGAGCCACTCGTACAGCAGGTGACAAGCAGTTTTCAGCCACTTGTATCCGGTGGTCATCCGAATGCTTGGCGAACTGAGTCGAATAGAGTCCCAGGGTGACGTCCATCATTGTCACGGTCTTCAGAATTGCTGAATATGCTTCACTGAAGCTGCTCACTGCCAGGAAGGTCTCCACAGTTTTTGCACCAGAATGCAAATGCTTCGGGGCTAACTTCCAAACACACACGTTCAAACTTTCATCTGAATTTTGTGTGTTTCCCCCCAAGCACCGGTATAATAACTCGTCCTCTGAAAGGGCCTCGTAGATCGGATGAATCACTTTTTGAACTTCTTTGGAGATTGGCTGGTCATGATATTCGCCCAGACGTCCGGAAGCCTCTGCAATGTGCCACTTGCACCAACTAGTTTCCCCAGCCCGACAATTTTGGTGTTGTGGGTGGTCACCCGTCGAACACTTGTGGAAATACGTTGCCCAAATTGCCTTCTTCATCTTTTCCACCGAATTGGAATGCCGTTGCATTGCCAAGAAGTAGTACGTCATAAGCTAATTGATCACTTTTATCAGTTTAAGTCATGGGCAAGCACATAGAATAATTTTTCTCAGTTGAAATTCCCAAAAGAAAGCTGGTGTTTGAAAAAGGCCGATTTTAGGCAGGCGCATTTTTCTGTTCAACTGCGAATAACAAACATTTCCGTTGCGTATTCGGAAAAACCATGTCAGGGATGGATTCTAAACATTTTTATGGATCCAAAAATGCAATTTTTAAAAAAATCGATGTTTTTAACCAAAAGATAATAAACCACCCCTTAAACTGATCCCCCCCCCCCCCCCCCCCCCCCTATTTTACACAGATGGCTTTTGACACCATTCCTCACTCATCACAAGCAGCTTCTTATCAAATTGTGTGCTTATGGAGTATCATGTCAGTTGTGTGACTTGTTTTGTAATTTCCTATCAGAAAGGTCACAGTTTGTATTAGTGAAAGGAAAGTCATATAGTGAAACAGAAGCAATATCTGGGATTCCCAGAGAAAGTGTCAGAGGCCCTTTGTTGTTCCTGATCTATGTAAATGTTTTAGGAGATAATCTGAGCAGACATCTTAGACTGTTTGCAGATGATGCTGTAATTTACTATCATATAAAGCCATCAGATGATCAAAGCGAATTGCAAAATGATTTATGCAAGATATCTGAATGGTGCAGAAAGCAGCAGTTGATTCTAAATAATGGAAAGTGTGAAGCCATCCATATGAGCACTAAAAATAAACTGCTGAATTTCAGTTACACGATAAATCACACAAATCTAAAGGGTGTATATTCAAATAAATTATTGGGGATTGTAGTTATGAATAACCTAAATTGAAGTGTAACAATATTGAATTGAAATATAACAATATTAAATTAAAATGATCACATAGATCATGTTGTGGGGAGTACTGCTGTGCAGTGTGGAATCCACATCAGATAGGATTGATGGAGGACATCAAAAAAGTTCAAAGAAAGGCAGCTCGTTTTGTATTGTCCCGAAATAGGGGAGAGAGTGCCACTGACATGAAACAGGAATGCGACAGGATCTTCTCGTGAAATTTCAATCACCAAATTTGTCCTCAGCGTATAAAAATATTTTGTTAGCACTCATGTAAATAGGCAGAAATAATTATCGTAATAAAAGAAGAGAATTTAGAGCTTGCACAGAAAGATTTAAGTGTTCGTTTTTCCTGTGCCGTGTTCGCGGGTGGAATGGTAGAGAAGTAACTTAAAGGTGGTTCGAGGAACCCTCTGCCAGGCACTTAATTGTGAATTTGAGAGTAATCATGTAATGTAGATCATCAGAAATCTTGGATATTATGTTACATTTTTGGTAATCTTCAAATGATTGAATTTCATTATACCTGGCCAATCCAGAAAGCCTCAAGACCAGGATTAATAAAAAATGAAAAATGATGCTGGCAGTTTTAATACTTCAGGTGGTCTAAATAGTCGTAAACCCCCACCCCCTCCCCTTCTCATTTAATTATAATGGGCAGAACAAATGTACAACCATATGGACCTGTGTGAAAAGTCCTTGTTTGTGATGTTGTTCTTGTATCATATGTTGGCTCGAATGTCAATTATGTCTTCAGAGCATTGACCCCTCGAGTAAATTTTTGCTCTTTTTTGTTTTGTGGTAGGTTTGTATTGATAACACAATGTTGACCGTTATGATGATTTTTTTCAGTATTTTAAAGATTGTCAGCATTTTGCATCTCAGTCAAGTTGCTACAGGCATCCATGCATCATTGGTTTCAGTTTGGGAATCGAGGTGAATAGGACAAACTTTCCGTACACTTTTATCTTCTAAACATGATGGAAAATTTTAAAGACTGCATTATGCAATATGCAACTGTAACGTTATATTTTAATTTATTAGAAACGATCGATTTGGGTCTGTGATCAGACCGCCATTGGACCCAAAACCCATCTCAGCTATGCATGTGTGAAATTGGAATAACTGTTACCAGATGCACATTGTTCCGTCATTGATATTAGCTGTATATATGTAACATTTTGTCTATTTTACCTCGTAGATGTTTTCTGAGGAATGTCGTGAACATTCACTTTATAGCTTTTGCCCCACTTCGCTGTGTGTTTCGCCAGCTTCAGCACAATACAGTCATACATCCACTATTTCACACTGTCCGCTCACAACTGACTGTGGAAGAAGGAGTCTTAAACATCTAATAATATTGGCGTGACGACTTGCTCTTTGCCACACAAATGTTAAGAAATAGAAAAGTAACTACATACTTACTTCCAGTATTGTCATTTGCAATCATTTTGTAGAGTGCTTGCCAGCTGGTAAATCTTAAATGTTACCTGTATTGTTACTTTTCCATCTATGATAGTGCTTTACCAAAGAAATATGATTTCAGACTTCAGGGTAAATCACAGCAGCCAAAAAAAGTATTATTCAATTTATACATTCTTTATTTTACATTTCTTCAGATACAATGAAGTATCAATAATTTCAACTGAAAATGCTTCTAGCGCAAAGTTAACTTCCAGAATCACCGAGAACAAATAATGAATTAAGCGATATATCAGCTATACCATTTTCATTATACCATAAGTCACAGACATTACTCCAAAAATTGTGAAAGCTATCATTTAAATCAGCTAGCTGACTTGGAATGAATTTCTGAAAGTTGTGCACCATTATTATTATTATTATTATTATTATAAAAAAAAACCAAAAAACTACTACAATATACTGTATGAAGCAGTGCAACATCACAAGGTGATCAGACTTGGTACATTTCACCACTCTCACAGACTTCAGTGGCAGTACTACCATTGACAGAAGTTAGTGTCTTCACAGTCGGAGAGCTTCAATGAATAGCAAATTCCTTGTTGTGCACTATACAGTTGAATTGCGTATTATACAATTTTAATTTCATTTCAGTAACATTCTGGACGTGAGTTAGAGAAAACCTTTTCATTTTCTGTTTAGTCTAATGGCAATGGCATGTGGCTTCATCGTTATTGGTTTCTTTTCTTGATAGGAGGTAAATAAATTTTGGCACAGTGAAAATGGACTCCTCAGTGAAATGAATTTAGTACTTGCCAACGAAACACATCCTGAGCTAAGGGGTAAATAGTTTTAGTAAGTTTCTGTTCATACGCTCTAAGACAAGAAAGATGCACCGTGAAGGAATTATCCAAATGGGTGAAATTTGTTTAATATGATGCACATGGTGCAGGCAAACAAATGAGATCAATTTCAAGTTATTCAGCTCGGCATCGATTGATTAATAGTGTCGGATGTCTTCCTGAGGGATATCGTGTCAAATTCTGTCCGGTCGACACATTAGATTATCAGAATCCTGAGCCAGTTGGAGGGCACTGCCCGTAATGCTCTAAATGTTCTCGATACGGTTGCGATCCGGCAGCTGTGCTGGGTGGAATAGGGTTTGGCGAGCACAAACTCGACCGGTGAAAACTGTCACCATGTGAAGGTGGGCAGTATCTTGCTGAAATGTAAGCCCAGGATTGCTCTGGCTTGCCACGAAGGGCAACGAATCGGGACACAGAAAACCTGTGCTGTAAAAGTGCCACGGATGACAACAAAAGTGTTCCTGCTATGAAAACAAACAGCCATATGGCAGGCGACAGTCAGATTGACATCCAGCTACTGTCTGGGGTGTCTCCAGACACTTCGTCACAGGTCATTGGGGCTCAGTTTGGAGTAGGAATCATCACCAAAGACAATTCTATTCAAGTCAGTGTGATTCCAGACCAAATGTGCCCAGCGCAAATGCAAAGATCTTGTTGGTGTAGAGAGGTCAATGGTAGTCTGTGCAAGGAGTGCCTTGAGCTTAGTCCTCTTGTCTTTGTGTGAGCCTCCTATTTATGATCCTTGTGGTCATTGAAGCACCAGCTACATGTCAAATTGATGATGATGATGATGAATCTGGGACCCTGGGTGACTCTCTGATGATTACTTCTGTCTTGATGTTCTGTTGTCTCTCTAGGTTGACCGCTTCGTTCATGACACTGTGTTTGCCCACAGTTCACCCATTCCTGTCAACATCTTGGAACAGTAGCATCACTCCTACTCAAATGTTGAGCATTTCGCTGCTTACTCCAACTGGATTCTCAGAGCCCAAGTATATGTCTTGTCTCAGATGCTGACTTGCATACATTTTCACACCCCCATCCACAAGGCATAGTTACTGTCTGAGTACACTGAATAAATTCACAAAGACTTTATGCCTAGATATTGACATGTGCCACCAAAGTTCACACCTTCACATTTTCTGTCGATTCCTGTATAAATATCAATTTGCGACCAGTGTGGACATTCTCCTGCCACACCTTGGTAGATGTGATGCCACCAGCACTCGACCAGTGGTATGTTCACCCTGAAGATGGCCCCTGCGATGTGCTGAAACTGGTCGGCACTAAATAAATATAAAATGCCATTTAGACTGTTTTCTAAATACCAATTTAATTTATATTAATCACTGTTAATCTGTAACCACATTGTCCAAATATCTAAATACATTTCAGTTCTGAAACTGTCATCTGCTACATTGATAATTTAAATAAGTTATACACAACTGCAACCAGTCCCTTTTTTGAATAATAATGCTTTATTACATGATCCGGTTTTCGAACCTTTTCAGGTTCATCTTCAGATGGTTTCGGGAGGATCCGGGAAGTTACATCATTACTGGTAGTAGCATAATGGTGGGTGCTGGTTTGCGACAGGATAGGCGGCTTTTTTCAGATCTGTCTGCCTCCATTTTGATGTCCAGAACACTTTCACATAAACTACATTAGTTTACACAGTTGTAAAGCGCATGCTGGATGCTGGTAAAGTGCCACTGTCAAAGTGTAAACTACTATAGTTTGTGTGAAAGTGTTCTGGACATCAAAATGGAGGCAGACAGATCTGAAAAAAGCCGCCTATCCTGTCGCAAACCAGCACCCACCATTATGCTACTACCAGTAATGATGTAACTTCCCGGATCCTCCCGAAACCATCTGAAGATGAACCTGAAAAGGTTCGAAAACCGGATCATGTAATAAAACATTATTATTCAAAAAAAGTGACTGCTTGCTGTTGTGTATAACTTATTTACATTCAATATACAGTCACGGTACTAAAATATCCATAATGGATAAGCATAATACATTGATAATGAGTTGATCCACAACAGTATCCACGAAGCCACCCAGGCACTGCATTTTCTCCTCTTTTTGTGATGTGCCATTCTATTTCCCAGCAGTGTTTGGCAATGACACATGAAAAGCTTATTTCTGGTGACAAATCCTTAACATGGCTCCAGACCAGTTCTGTTGGGTCATATTGTAATGGTAATGTGGCAAATGTAAAAATGCAGCATTTGTATGGTTGCTCAATGCTGTGGACAGGATTGTTTTTTCGTTTCTACGACACTTATCACTCTTGTTTGTGTGTGACTACATCTGTGGTATAAAACAGTTTACATAGTCCAAAAAAGAGTATTTGATGTTTCATTTTTGACCTAAAAATTAAATTATGTATTGTTAATTTAAGCAACCTTTATTAAAAATATTTCATAGAATACTGATAATGTCTAATTTATATTCGAAGCCGCCCGGAGTGGCCATGCAGTTCTAGGCGCTTCAGTCTGGAACCGCGTGACCGCTACGGTCGCAGGTTTGAATCCTGCCTAGGGCATGGATGTGTGTGATGTCCTTAGGTTAGTTAGGTTTAAGTGCTTCTAAGTTCTAGGTGACTGATGACCTCAGAAGTGCTCAGAGCCATTTGAACCATTTTTATATTCGAAATGAATACAGAAACTTCACGTGCAATGTGTAATCAGAAACAAGAAGGCATACATTATTCATAAAAAATGTTGAAGAATTTTGCAATTACGAGTTATTTTTTAGATATTTGGGGGAAAAAAAAAAGGATCAAGGCGAGACTTGAACCAGCGATACATGAACTGCAGGTGATTATTAATCTAGTTTGCTGCATATTCTGCTATGTATCCAACCTGTATTTGTATCCCAGGTGTTTCAAACACAGTACTTTGGAAAACTTGAAAGCCAATTTTTTCTGTCAATTTATGAATTACATGAAGAATCACCTATTTCTCGGCATTTTTTAATCGTGTTCCACACACATTTTGCTACGGAGCAGCAAGCAGCCTCAACTATTCTCACACTGCGCATAAACAGCGCGACAATTGGAGCACAACAATACAGAGACTGTGGCTGTAAACGATTTTTGAAATAAAAACCACATAGCTAAAGTCTGATTAAGGAAAGGAAAACATTAAGGACTGTAAGTACGGTAGAATATGTTTCATTTAACTTAACTTAGTAATAAGATATCTAATACGTAAGTAGGACCTACTTCCAAGAGTGTAACAAAACCAGCATACGTCTGCTGTGGCTTCTGACCAATCATCGCATTTGTGTTTCTGCCCAATCATCGCGTTTGTGTTTGTTTAAATCATGTTTAGTCTTACGGTGAACATACTGTACCAGTCCCGACTGAAGACTCACGTAATTGATTCATACGCCGTGACACTGGACGTAACACTTATGTGCTGCTCAAAAGTAATAGAAGAACGGGACCTATCTGTGAGGCACCACCATACTCACTGACGGTGATAATCTGCGACGGTTGAGGATGGAGGTTTGTTGCTCGAGACGATCCTGTGCTGTTCGTCAGCAGTCCGTGCCTCCCAGTTAGGACTCTGCTCCAAATTATTCTATTTGTGTAATGTTGTTAACAGCAGGATATTTGTGAGACAGTAATTTTCTATTCCAGTTGCTGCCAGTCTCCCACCGATGGTGCACGGTGATAAAAATGTAGGAGGGGTCCTTTAGCCATCCACACACGGCAGGCTCCGACGTGTGAAGGGATTACGATATGTTCTGTAGACAGTACGGCAATTGTCCCATCTGGCGATCGGATGTGGAATATTGGCGACGAATATACTGGCACTGAAGTTAACGTGCAGGCCAACATTGCGTCACTGTCGTATGTAATTGCTTCACAGGTGTGGATATTATGCGATTCGTCTGGCCAGCCAAATGAGGACCCACAGTGAGGCTGCTGTCAAACTGTTAGGTGCTGGTAAGACCATTTCACACCAGCCCGTCGTATTTCCACAATTGCCTAACATCATCACTCAGTTGCCAGGCAAACTACAGCAATCTAGTGGCTTTGCTGCCTGTCACAGACAATTGGAACTCTAACCTGTTAACTTAACAACAGTTTTTCAAATTATGTTCCAAAGAATATCTTTTTTTTTATTATTAATGAAAACCATCCTATAATGAATACAGTTTTACGTGCTTTGATTAAAAATCCAGAAACAGGAAGATATTTTTTGGTTTCTGTGTAGCTGTGAAGACAAATCATGTCAAACAATGGAAAATCCAGAAGAGAATGTAACAATATTATGAAAAGGAAAGTTGCTTTTCACCATATAATTTTAATTAATATTGTGTTTATACGGGTTGCTGGTGAGGAGGAAATTAGTTATTAGCATTTTATTGATGATCTCATTCATAAGCAGCCATATCACAGTCATCACAGTCGCTCAAGAAAGTTATAATTAAGCTTTACTTGTTTAATCGGAATCGGACGATGACTCTCCTTGTCCGCAGTCTCGATGGCTCGAAGTAATCTGCAATCCTGTGTAAATAAATAAAATGTCTTGGTTCTCTTGCATTGCGTAGTCAGTGGGGGATACCTCAGGTCGAGTGGAAAGTTTGCTTTGGTAGAGTTTAATTATCCGATGAAATAATGGAGCTCTTGGATCTAATAATTGCAGGTTTGTTTCCAATTCGTCGGACGTTCCCTTCTGATTACCGACGAAACGACATCTCCGTGCAAATTTCCAATTAGAGAATACATATATAATGAAATTCGTTACACACCTCTGATGTAAATGCTCAGTATATATTCTCTTGATTAGCATACAATATATTTCCAATCTCTTTCTTCCAGTAATCTCGATAGAAAAATTACAATTATTCAGTGCGGCTATTCAGCACGGAGAAAATCCTAGAAGTCCTCTCAACACACACCAGAGAGAATATTACAAAGAGGAATTATGCGCTCATGGAATAGTAATAGTACGTACTACTGTTCGCATCGATTCTGTGAGTGTATAGACGGTCAAGTAGAAAACGTAATTCACTCATAGAATTGTGCAGGGATAATTAGTAGAATATAACCATACAGCGGAGATGCTGAGTCGCAGAGAGAGAGAGAGAGAGAGAGAGAGAGAGAGAGAGAGAGAGACTGTCTGTCATCTATTCTTGATGAAGGCCTTGCTGGCCAAAAGCTTTATTTGTGACAGCCTTGTTGTTGCGCCTATTCGCGACTATATGGTGAGTAGCAGCTTTCTTTTCATAATATTGTTACAAGAATAATTACGTGTTTCAAGTTTCCCTGTGAACACGAATCTCAGAGGAGGTGATTGAAGCAGAGTGGATGTATTTATCTCGTACTACAGGTGAGCACTTGTCACTCAGCTGACAAACTGTTGTCACTAACAGTCTCCTATGAAGTAACATCACATTCTTCATCACTTCCTGAGCAGCTAAATTCAAAGTCAAACTCTGTATTACTCAGCCATCTTTCTTTTAAAGCAATGCCTTAACAACAATGTAGAACAGAGTCTGAAAGTGCATGTTTTCTTGTCTTGTATCCAAAGCTGCACGCAGTACAGACAATATCTAGTGCCAACAGCAGCAACCAAAATGCAACAGCCGCACTACAAACGTAGGAACAGATGCTCTCTAGCAATCAAATACATAAATGGTTGCCCAAGTATACTCGGGATTTTCTGTCAAAACAATAAAAATGAGATAACTCTGGGTTTTAAGTTAAGGGGCTACATCTTTTACATACCTGCCAACAGTGTGTTCATATACAAAGCTACATTTATGTTCAGTCATGTCATCTGGGTACTTAACTTCTGTTATCTGGCAGCATACTAACACAAGTGTTGGTTTTACAAATTCTGTGATGAAAATTTATACACTTATGTTTATGTTCATGTATTAGTGTACATCTAAACTGTGTAAGGTTGTCAGAACACCGCATTTCTCCCACTTAAACAGCACCGCCGCTCCGAGTTCAGCCGGTGTGTCGGTCTCCGAGGTTAGCGGTAGTGCCCCCGACTCGCCCCAACGTAGCAGTGGCCACTGTGTGGATGACCGTCCAGCGTCGGACACGGTGACGTTGACGGGAGAACCCGTTACTCTGACCTCCCCATCTGGTGGCATCGGCAGCAGTGGCACCGCTACCGACAGCGGGGCAACCGCCTCGGACGTTGCCGCCAGTGGATTGGACGGAGAGCAGCACTCCACGTGTGCCGCCGACACAAAGCCGCCGTTCAGCTACATGGAGCTCAGTGCTATGGCCATAGTGCATTCGCCACACAGGTTGGTAGCACTGCTGCCGGGAAATGTAAACTCCTTCACGAAAATGTATTACTCCATCCATAATACGTCCCACTACAGTTTAGTGCTACCCGCGGCATCTTTCACACATGATAGGTATGACTTGGCATTGTTCCTTCGTCGTCCATAAGTTTGCTTTCACATATTTCTGTGTTCTTCATCTTAGAGGAGCAACAATTTCCCAGAGTCCTCTGTTATCTGTGGATGTATTCTTATCTGTGTCTTTCCGAACAGTGTTCACCCTCTGCAAGCTCCCTCCAGTACCCTGCAAGTTATTCCCTGATACATTAACACACATCCTGTAATCCTGTCTCTTCTTCTCGTAGATGTTTTCCACGCGTTTCTCTCCTTGCCAATTCTTCATAGAACACTTCATTTCTCTTCTTATCAGTCCACCTCATTTTTGATATCCTTCTATACCTCCACAGCTCAAATGTTTCCATTCACTTCAGTTCCGGTTCACAACAGTCCATGAATCACTTCTGTGCCTGCTGTGCTCCAAACGTACATTTTCAGAAGTTTCTACCTCAAATTAAAGTTTATACTGGTAGACTTCTTTTGGCCAGAAATACCTTTCTTGCTTGTGCTAGCCTGCCTTTTATGCCTTCTTTCTTTTGCCTCTCATATGTTATTTTGTTTCCAAGATAGATGAATTGTTTCATTTCATCTGCTTTGTGGTCCCCAACTTTGTTGTTAAATTTAACACAGTTTTCACATTTGCTACTCTTCATTACTTTCTTTCTCTCTTATGTTCTCATATCTGGGCCTACCCAGTTAATTTTTTTCATTCACCACCCCACCAAATGCAGTTTCCACCAACGACCCGTGTCGTCACATGTTCCCAACCACTCAACCTGTACATTTCTTTCTATTCTGTACTAGGCACCCTTTCTCATTGACTTTTTAGAGGATGTCTTAAGTAAACGACTTGTTTAGCTCATGCCGTGTAGAGTTGCTACAGTACGCTGGGCGAAAGGCGGTCTGATGCAATATTGGGATGTATCCTATGACTTTTGTCCCCTCAGTGGATTGGGCAGTAAACCCTTATTGTCTAATCCAATTTGAAAGGTTTCTTTGCGGCTCATTCCTTGCATTATGTCCAACAGTTCCTCACAGTAGTTGAGAACTAGTCCTCTGTAATTTGTTGTTTATTCCTATACTCTCTGACAGTTTTTTGATGTGTTACTAACTTTTTATTTCTAAATTACCTTATCTGTAATATATGTACTGACTTGTTCTGTGGCCTAGTACCTGTGGCTTATGTGGTCAGCCAGACTTTAATTGTTTTCTTGTCTCCCCCCCCCCCCTCCCCCTTTGCCCCCTCTCTCCTCTCTCACCCCCTTTTTTCCTTGTGTCTTCTGACTGGTTTTAGCTGGCCCATCCTGAATTCATCTCCTGTGCCAGTCTACTCATCTCAGAGTACTGTGTGTCTTCTGCTACAGTTTTCACCCTCTACAACTCCCTCTTGTGCTCTGATGTCTTAACACAATGTCCTGTCATCCTGTCCCTTCGTCTTATCTGTCCTTACCATATGTTCCTTTCTTTGCCAATTCTGTGGAAAACACCGATTCCTTACCTTATCAGTCCATCTGATTTGTCAGCATCCTCTATTTGACCACGTCTAAACGTTTTGATTGTCTTCTATTCTAGTTTTCGTACAGTCCGTGATTCATTACTGTAAAATTCTGTGCTCCAAACGAACATCCTCAGATGTTTCTTCCTCAGATTAAGCCCAATTTTTGATGCTAGCAGGCTTCTCTTACCCAAGAATGCCCTCTTTGTCTTTGCGAATCCATTTTGTATGCCCTCCTCGCTTAGTTTGTCGTGTGTTGTATTGCTCCCGAGGGAGCGGAACGTCTTAAACCTGTGGTCCCCAGTCTTATTAACAAATAAAGTACGACAACCCAAAATGGACAGTAGAGCTTTTTGTCAGCTTGAGACCACCAAAAACTATAAAAGAACTATATATTTCTGAAATTGCACACAATCAAAAGTGTTAAGACGACTTGTCAGGCAGTCGTATTAAGGGAGCCGAAAAGTGCCCATTGCTCCTAGTTACAACTCGGGGTCTCCTTTGCACGGTCCAGGCTGAGCTGTGTGCTTTTGTTTTCTGGCAGGAGGGCAACGCTTTCTGAGATCTACGCCTACATCACAAGCCGTTTCCCCTATTTCAAGCACAACAAGAAGGGCTGGAGAAACACGATCCGTGGGACCTTGTCACTCTACGAGTGCTTCGTCAAAGTGCCACGGGAGAGTGGCGTCGGCAGCAGCTACTACTGGACGCTTGGTGAGTTTACCGTCACCTCCTTCGCCTTTTCCTACACTCATCTCTGACAAAAATAAATAAATAAAATGTTCTGAAGCTTCCAGCCACATTGAATGGTTAAAATGCCACAGGCTTTTGTCTAGTGCCGAGTGTAATGATTGCCGATGGCATGCTGGTGTGCCCTTGCATACTGTAGCTGCTAGCTGTGACTTTTCTTGTATCTGTTGTAATATGTTATGTGGGCATATGCTGACTCAGTGTTTGATATGCACATTTTGGCTTCACTGATTGGCTGTCGTTTTACGGCTGTAGTCCCTGTGTTTCTGACCTAAGATTATCAGGAAATTTTTGCTCACATAAATGTCTCTTATTCTGCTCAGCCCTCCTGAAATGGAAGCTCTTATACCACGAGAAACTTCAGTGAATGCTATCAGGCTGGCACTCCAATATTTCTATGCCTGTAATTAAATTTTCATCCTTCTGCACACTTATTTTCAGTACAGAAGAAAAGTATTTCCTACAGAATATGAATAAGGTATAAGAGACAGTCAAATGAAAACTGAGCACCCAGCAGAACAAGATTATGGCAGGGTCGGATTCAGAGGTAATCACCATACACGTTAAGCCATGTATCCCAGCGGGAGAAGAGATGATCCTTCCCCTTTCCACAGAATGTGTTCGACTGTTGACAGATTCACGAGAGCACCCAATCCTGCACTTCTGACAGAATTCCACATTTGTATTTCTTCAGGTCACCAAAGATGTGAAAATCACACAGTGAAAGGTCCAGGCTGTACGGAGGATATTGCAGTGTGTATGAACCAAATCAGTGAAGAGTAGCCTTTGTCCAGTTGTCAGTGTGGGGGCAGACAGTATCGTGGAACGGGATGATTCCATCTGACAGTCAGAGGTCAAATGGCAAAGCTGCTAGTGGAGACATCTGGCATCTTTCCCGCCAAATAAATCCAAAACTGTTCACACAAGTTCCTGTAGGGACACGATGACCATCTCCTTTGACTGCAAAGGTCCTGTGCTTGGCGAGCTCCTCTAGGGCTACCACAAGTTCTGGAAATCGGGGAATTTCAAATGTGTCGAGGAAATCAGGGAAATATCATGAAGAATTTGAAACATCACTGGAAAAATCTCGTGTTTGTCTCAGTAGATAGAATGGTTTGTTTACAGAGGTCTCGTGCATTTTCGTTGGCTGGGCACAGCTGAGTGCGTGAGCCTTAGCCCGTACGTATTCACGGTTGGGATGTCTTTTATGTTGTCCTTTGCTCCCTTTTCTTGCGTGCAACACACACACCAGTTCAAATTGTCTTCATTGGGTCTCTTTCATTAGTCACATCCTGTTGGTAATCTCAGATACAAATTCCGGAACTAGTTTACTCACTATATTAGTTTAGAAGACTGGCAGATACAAGTGAACAGTAGTGAACACTGCTGAATTGTATGCATACGTTCATTTGCTAGAGTTCTCTTCAATTTGTTCTGGAGTAAACTGAGCTTAAGAAGAAATTGACATTGAACGTTATGCGTCCTAATAATGTACGGGATGGGAATGAAGGTTTTATCGCTGAATTTTTGTAGATAAATCTTCTCCAGTTACCAGGTAGGTCGTGGTGTCAGGTTCTCACAACTGTTCGGAATGTTTCCAACTTGTCACGTGCAGGCAAACTGTCGGCCTCACGTTCAGTTCATTCCTGTGTAGCCAGTTGCCCACAACAGGCGTACCTCAGGGAGAGATGTTTCTGCAGGTAGTGTTGGGAGTCCCCCCTGTAGGGTTGACGGGTTCCGACAGTCTGGCTGTCTATCCTGTCAGCTGTCCTCGCCACTCACATGTCAGAGTGTTTCTGTTGTATTTCTGCTAATGCCACATCCTGTGTTCCAATTCACGAGATTGTAATCTTCTCGTATTTCCGCTTCGAATGTAATGAGCGAATCCCAGAGCGCATTGATGCAGCAGATCACGGTTGCCTGTTCGAGTCTGCAGTGGTAGAGCGCAGCATCAGTGAAGGGCACATGTTTGTTTTTGAAGAGACAAGTGTTCTGTGCCCCACTTGTGTGATCCGGAATTAGGTCACAAAAGAGGCAGTGGAAGTGAGAGTACGTGGCAGTTGTACTGTGTGCTTTTATGGAATCAGTTTGGGCAATGATAAAACGGTGTGACTGATCTCAGAAGGTTAGACGTAAGTTATGAGAATCGTTGCAGTTGATCTAGGAGTCATGTTTAGGATCCACATACTTTAAGTGTCTGTAAAGTTTCTTTTATTTTCTTACCAATTTCTTGTGCAGTAGTTTTACTTTTGCGAATAGGGTAAAATTGTTCAAACTTCATTTTGTAATCAATTTGTTGTATCTTTTCTTGGACTGTGTTGCCTAGATTTTTGAATAAGAACTTTTCTTCTTAGTTCTACTAAATAAGAAGTACCAAAATTACTTTCTAGTAATCTGCAACTATGTTCTCAATAAAAATGCAGAACGGTGCATTACAAATGACGTATTTTCTCATAGGTATGATAAATTAACTTTTGTTTATTATTCAAAAAATATCTTTCATATAGTAACTTCCATAATGTTCTTGAGAAGCAGCTCAAATCAAAAGTTCGTAATACTTGATAAGGTACCGTGTCTTTAAAATGCTGTTACCTACAGTGTACAGCAATTCTCACGATAATTATTCCACTAGACGGAACGTTTATGCACAAAACACTTAAAACATATTTTTATGCACAAAATACTTAAAACATATTGTCAAGTTTGATAAAATCAAAGTTTAAAATATTACTATTTGTTTTCTTTTCTGGCATACTTGTTATTGATTGACCTTTGTATAATTTTAGATATTAGCTTTCAGCAGGCATTGTACATTTGAACGATACACTATACTATCTTGTCAACCTCGGCAGTAGTTTCTGACTGAGTTTTTCGTAGGATGTGGCATCGGCAAACGCAGTTTAGGAATGCTCGGGTGCGAAAGCGGCAGAGGCAGTGGGCGGAATAAAGAGACAGGACCGGGACTTTGTGACGGACGCCCTCCACCACCTATTTCTGCCCTCCATCGGATGTGGCACATTTTCCGGAGGCAAACAACTAGCTCATCGAAACTTCCTGGCAGATTAAAACTGTGTGCCAGACCGAGACTCAGACTCGAACTCGGGACTGTTTGCCTTTAGTCGGCAAGTGTCCTGTAGACAGAGCTACCCGAGCATGACTCACGACCTGACCGCACAGCTTTAATTCTGCCAGTACCTCGTCTCCTACCTTCCAAAGTTCACGCGAACCTTGCGAGACTAGCATCCCCGAAAAGAAGGATATTGCGGAGTTGTTTCTTAGTCACAGCCTGGGGGACAATTCCAGAATGAACTTTTCACTCTGCAGTGGAGTATGCACTGATATGAAAATTTGCCACATTAAAATTGTGGGCCAAACCGGGACTCGAACTGGGCTGTGGCTAGGCTGTGACGCCACAAAATCTATTCTTTCAGGAGTGTAATGTACGGAGGAAAACGTCTGTGAAATTCCGAAGGGAGGTAGTATGTGAGGTACGGGTGGAACTAGGGCAGTCACGACGAGGCGTGTGCCGTGCTCGGATGGCTCAGTCAGTGGAACACTTGCCCGGGAATGACAAAACGTCCCAGTTTGAGTCTCAGTCTGGCACACTGATTTAATCTGCTGGGAAGTTTCGTATCGGCACACTCTTCAGTGAGCTATTTGCCCTCTGTCAGGCTGTTCTTTACATCCGCCACCACCGATGTTCTGCTAATGTCCTCTGCTCTGATTCCCTGAGCGCCCTCCGGAGCCTCGGTGATCCGTATCCGGTTCACCCTTTCGTGCCCCGGGTCCGACACTCTCTTCGGCAACTGGCAGACGACAGTTCTCCGGTTTCCTCTATGTGGGTTCCTGGCCGTGTCGGTATCCCCGGGAACGAAGCTGCAGATGCTGTGGCCGAGGCTGCCGTCCTCCAGCCTGGGACAGCTTCTCGTCATGTGCCTTTGTCCGATTTTAGCAGGGTCATTTGTCAGCGCATTTTATCGCTGTGGCACGCCGATCGGTCTGCGCTTACGGAAAATGAGCTTCGGGCCTCAAAACCTCTCCCCACGGCTCGGACGACCTCTTTGCGCCCGTCTCGGCAGGAGGAGGTCGTTTTGGCCCGGTTGCGATTTGGACACTGCCGGTTCCAAGCTGCCATCTGCCGACGGCTGTGCAGGCGCCGTTCTGCCCGTGTGGGCAATTGCTGACGGTCCGCCACATTTTAACGTCCTGTCCGGATTTTAATACACTGTGCACTGATCTCGGCCTGCCGTGTACTCTGGATAAAATTTTATCGGATGACCCAGGAGCTGCTGCTCGCGTTCTTCGTTTTATCCACTTGACAAACCTGTCTAGGGACCTTTGATTATGCTGTTTTCTTTTAATCCCTTGCCTTTTAATGTGCCTTTTATAGTGTTGTCCTTTTCAGTTGCTGTTTTAATGTTGTGCCTCGCAGTGCATTCATAACTCGGTCTGGGCGCTATTGACCACTGTGTCGTGCGCCCTATACCCACACAAAAGCAGTGTACACTATTTTTCATGTTCAGTTGCAGTGCGTGTCTCAGTGTGTACTTTGATGACGTGCCCACCGAATAATTATCGTCCGTCGGTTGCAGACCCGCAGTACGAGGACATGTTCGAGAACGGCAAATTCCGCCGCCGTCAGCGCGCGAATTGGCCGTTCGGCAGTTGCCCGTCGGCGGCGGTCGAGGTGGCGGACCACGTTCGACACCGGAACCGCACTAACCAGCCCCGACAGCAGCAACAGCACTCCGGCCTGTCGGAACACTGCCAGCTGCCGAGCACTGCCACCGGGCCTCGGCACGGCTCCCAGGTGCTCCACACTGCTGACGCCACCGATACTGGAGACGGGGGCGGCGGCGGCGGCGGCGGCGGCGGCGACCACCTGTCGGGCACCACCGACTCGCACTGTGCCAGGTACAAGAACAGCTGAGCACCTTGACAAGTGACCACATTGTCAAAAATATCAGATCTCACCTCACATTGTTATTACCCTCCATTTTATTGAAGTTCTTTATACGCAAGTGCTTCAAAGAGCATGGAGACTGGATTAATAAAAAAAGAATAAAGTTGAGATGTCAGTTTTTATGCCTCAGGTTTCCTACGTAGTCTTCTCCCCCCACCCCTCTCCCCCTCCTCTGCTCCCCACCCCTCACTCTACTAGAGTATAATGCACAGAATGTTCGTACTTCTGTGTGAAACTGTCATAAAAGTCCTCCTTTGGAATAGCGTTCAACTTGTATGTAACATTTGCTTGAATGTTTGGCTATATCACCATAGTCTTGAATTCCTTGTGAATTTCTGTACCTTTCTGTTTTGGAATAGATTCGCGTTGCTAATCCATTTCGTCACCTTGGTGAGCCACAGCCCCCCCCCCCCCCCCCCTTCCAATCTCCCCCTCGTGAGACATATTGTCCATGTTTGCAATTTCAGTGAAGTTGAAGTTGCTGTAGGGGTCAGGGCATTATTGTTGCCATCGTCTCCCCTCCCCGTTTCCAAACCTGTATTTTACACCCTTCCGCCCCAGTCGCCCCCGTCCCCTCCCACAGGGGAGTTAAAGCGTGCTGCATGAACTTTGAACACTCTTTTTCTCTTCTGCAAAGCATTCTGGTGATTGTTTTAAAAACATGATGTGCAGATAATGTTCCATTGCAATTTCTGACACAACAGTGTTCGTATACCGTGACTGCACATCCTCAGTGTAACACTGCATCCTCACAAGCATCTAATCAAATTCACATTGGTTGTTTGCAGTTGTTAGTTAGAGCTACCACTGTAGCTATTGTCCTGATTTTGCTTTATATGTCAGGGAAAAAAAAGCAGCCTTGGAACTTCTTTGATGGTTCAAAAAAAAAAAAAAAAAAAAAAAAAAAAAAAAAAAAAAAAAAAAAAAAAAAAAAAAGTTTAAATGGCTCTGAGCGCTATGGGAGTTAACATCTATGGTCATCAGTCCCCTAGAACTTAGGACTACTTAAACCTAACTAACCTAAGCACAGCACACAACACCCAGTCATCACGAGGCAGAGAAAATCCCTGACCCCGCCAGGAATCGAACCCGGGCGTGGGAAGCGAGAACGCTACCGCACTTTTTTGATGGATTTTGTACGTTTCCAGCCAGTATCTCATGCTGTGACTAGTTAGTCATAAGCTTCCTTAATTCTGTTTTAGAGCAGACAAGTTATTAAAAAGCAACCTGTGGAAATCTAATGGAAACTGCAACACGAAGACAAAGAAGTGACATTTTACAGTCCGTGGTATAACATTTCTGTGAAAATTAAGTTGATACATCAACAATGCCATTGCTTTTAGCTAGTTTCATATTTGACAGATCATTTGCACAATAAATTGTAATTGTGTGGAATGAGTCATTTTACTTCACACTGCAAATTAATTTGTAAAAACGGCTACGTGCTGAACAAGTATAAGATTTTTTTTTAACATTCACAAGTGAGTTAGTAATTGTTACCCACTACCTTTTACACATTACTATAATAGAATTTCTTCTACAGAATAGGAAGAGTTGTCAGGGAAAAACTGTTTTAGTCTGCTTTCAAAATTTACTTTCGTCTCTGTTTATATTAGTGGATAAGTTATCAGAAATATCAAATGTGGCACTAAGCACCCCCCTTTTTCTACTAAAGGCAACCTTAATGTGGAGTAATAAATTTAACGTTTCTTTCTGGTACTGTAATGATGTACACCGTGGTTACGTTTTGACTGCAGTGGATTATTTACAACAAATTGCCTGAGAGAATAAACATACTGTGAAGCAGTAGTCACTATGCTCAACCCCTTAAATAGGTGTCTACAAGATGAACATGGGTGAGCATCAGATGTTATTCTTATAGTGCGGTTTTGAGCTGTGAAGACCTTCTTTCTTAAAGATGAGTTATCCCAGAATGTTATTCCAGTGACATATTTTGCATATTTTATGCAATTATGTCACATTTACAGATTTGTCTGTCCCCAAGATTTGCCTTGATTCTAAGTGTGTATGTGGCTGAACTATGTTTGAAGAGTTCCAAAAATCCAGTTTAAATTGTAATCAGTATGGACACCTAATAATCCATTCAGTTCATCAGTGATGCTACCCTACTCCATAGCTTATTGTCCTGTCTCTTTGTTCCATATGGCCTTAAGTCTGTTGTCAAAATTGCCAATTTCTGACATTATGTACGTTTTCCTCGATTCTTTAACAACTTTTCTTAGCAATTTTTGTAATGTGCTACTGCTGCAGGATCTCTAATTGTTTTTCCCAACAGGTATGTTTCCCTTTTCCTTTCTCATGACACTTTAATCCCTCTAGCAGTACTGTTTGATTTCCTTTCTGATTAGCTTACAGTAGGATAAGATTAAATTTAATGCCAGCATTTGGTTCATTATAAATTTCATCCCAGGTTCCCTCTTGTAAGCTGTCCTTAAAAACGTTTGTCCTGGAGTAATTCATCATTCTGACTGCTTTGCACTGGGCAGTATCCACACTGTAAGGCAGTATCTTAACTTAACCTAACTGCATCATGAGTAGAGAGAGCATTTATTACTGGGTAAACAGTTATTTTCATGCTTTGAGCATCACGGAAGAAAACGTCATCAGTTAGGATCCTATTGGCTTTGTCCACTTATGTTGTAAACTTAATTATTGAGATCAAATTGTAGGATCCAAATAAGGTTTCCACCTCATTTTTACTGTCAAAATCCTTTAGAAGTTTTTCTCCGAAGCCATCACAGACTTTTACTGCCTGTTGCTGTTTGACGAATAGCTTAGCAATGAATTTCGATTCCTCATTTTAAAAAATTTCAATTAAAAGTGAACTATTTTTCAGTATTAATTGACAAGCACACACTTCTGTTCGCTAATCACTACAAAATCTATGTGTATCATTGTTTCTGGATTTGCTGTCAGTTTTAATATATGTAACAATTCCTCCTTTTCCCGTATTACTTCTGCATGAGACAGATGTTACAGTGTAATCTTTTATATGTCACTCAGCTAACCCTGTGGTTATGCGCTGTTCAGAAAGGTACAGAATACCCTTATAAAGGAAAGTTGCCTTTTACGACCTCTGATCGGATATTCCAGAGAATAGAGACTCCAAAATAGCATCACACAAAGGTTGGTAACGGTCTACTGTTGGTGGCACGCAGTCAGAGATGTGCGTGGGCTGCTTGCGATTATGCAGTTTAATCCGTAATCAGGCTTATGGTGACGTATGGGGAAAGATGTACATAGTAGAAGAGCGTGTTCTATTGTTTTTCAGTTGTGTGTCGTTAATTTACAATGTTTGTGATGAAATGTGGTGCACATTACACAATGGTAATAAATAGAGAAAATGTTATTACATCCCCAACAAGTATGCAGTTGTTACTTGCCGACAACACAGTCGGCCTCTTTGATGTCGAGGTGAGTGTCATTGTGACTGTGTTATATGGCCTGTGACGGATACACAAACAGTAGAATACATGAGGTGAATGGACAGAATATTTGCAACGTGTGCTGGAAGTGTTCATGTCGACTGCAATACCTTGCACGAATTTTTTCCGACTGGCCGACCTGCAGTCGTCAGTTCTCATACTTTGAGCTCTGCCAATTGTCGCGTCTCAAATATGCCACCACCTACAGACAGAGCCCTCCACAGCTGGTAAAACACACTTTCTCGGATGTCGTAAAAGCTGCTGATTGAGATGAGTGCGTTACAATTGGACACGTGCTCACGGTCACACCTCTTGTTAAAGTTTGTGGGAGCTACTGTCTCAGGAATATAAATTTCCTTCAGGTGAAAAGGGTGAACAGTTACAGCTACGAATATACAGTGTTCTTCGTATATTTTCTTTGTAGAGACAGTCGCTCTTGACTGCCAAAATCAGTCGCGCGCACTATCACTTGCACATCAAACTGATGCGAGTCAAACTCTCATATTTCTGACAGTCAAAAGCATCCATAAACAATAAATTTCATTTTATGTATGTACACCTAACACAGGAATTTGGACAAGTTTTCTTGTAGCTTTAATGATTTTCTCACAAATAAGGTTTTTGTTCATATGAATGCTATCTTTTGTCGCTCTTGACTGCCAAAATCAGTCGTGCACACTATCACTTGCACATCAAACTGATGCGAGTCAAACTCTCATATTTCTGACAGTCAAAAGCATCCATAAACAATAAATTTCATTTTATGTATGTACACCTAACACAGGAATTTGGACAAGTTTTCTTGTAGCTTTAATGATTTTCTCACAAATAAGGTTTTTGTTCATATGAATGCTATCTTTTGTCATTGTATCACTAATAAATATTAACCAGTTACAGTCTTACATCTCTAAATGCTCTATTTACTAATGCTGTAGCCACTTTCACTATTTCATGTTTTAAAAGAAAATTCACTTTTTCACGCACAGCATGTGCGCGTAATTTGAAATACGTAATACTCGCAGAAAATCTATTAGAACAGTTCGACAGTACTCACTGAGACCTATCTACTGACACTACGTTTGTATGACTCGCTTAAAGTGTAATGAGGAGGTTTTGAATAAGATTGGGAAAAGAGGAGTTTGTGGCACAACTTCACAAGAAGAAGGGACCGGTTAGTAGGACATGTTCTGAGGCATCAGGGGATCACCAGTTTAGTATTGGAGGGCAGTGTGGAGGGTAAAAATCGAAGAAGGGGGACCAAGAGATGAATACACTAAGCAGATTCAGAAGGATGTAGGTTGCAGTAGGTACTGGGAGATGAAGAAGCTTGCACAGGATAGAGTAGCTTGGAGAGCTGCATCAAACCAGTCTCAGGACTGAAGACCACAACAACAACAAAGTGTTAGTGGGCTATCAATTTTTAAAGATCATTTTATATCCAAAACATTTAACATTTAATAACTTGTAAACCAAATCTCAAATGAGGGCGCATCTACGCACACACATCTAATTTTTGTGTTTAAAATCATGTGACTGGCTTCTCTGTCACTGGTTTGGTTTAGTTTTTATTTAGAGTTTCCCTTATTTAATATTTTCTTTATACACGTAGTTCGGCCACGGCAACTACCCCCAGCTGTCCATTCAAATGATCGGGTTTTTCCCGCCACACGGCCCGTGTCTCCATCTAGCCGAACAGCATTCGGCATTTCTCGCACTCTGAGCACTGCCCATCGTCACGTGCCAAATGTGCCGCTACTCACTGACAGAGCTGCAGGGCTCGTCCGACTCGGCATTGCCCCTCCACAGTTGTCAAAACACGCTCTTTCTGCAGTCGTAACATTTGCCGATCGAGCTGCTAGCGGTACGACAGGACACGCGGTCGCGTCTCCCGTTAAAGTTTTTCGTAGCCGTTTCCAAAATGTACCGTCTCGGGAGTATAGCTGCAGATGTAACTACAGTTAACATAGTGGGGACTGGTCAGATTCCTACCTTCTACAAAGGGCGATGAAGAAATGTTTTCCGTTTACTGTTTGTTAGTAAATAATTTAGTTCCACAGTTTCTCGGGCACAGAATCCACACCTGACCTCAGTTTTTCATCTTTTTAAAGAATCTGAGTGGCTGTGGGCACCCATCCCACACATGTGGGCAGAGAAGCAGTCACCTGAAGATTTAAAAGAATTCCCGCGGCAGTGCATCGACGATGCAAGAACATCGAACAAAACTACACTCTGAACAGCTGTAGCAGCACTGAGACCAACCCCCATACAATTCATATTTGGCGGAATGATCAGTCTTCGTGAACTCGCAAGCAATATTAATCAAAATCTTAATGAGGGGGGGGCTTCTGAATGACTGGCGAAAGTACACAAGGATTGTTGGCACAGATTTTTTCCTTGGAAACTCTATAACTGATACTGCTATCAAAGCTAGTATGGATGAAGCAAATAGTTTGGCTCAGGCTCTATTAGAAGACTAATAATGCTGACTCCACTCAGATGTTAGATTGCCATATCCATCTAATGCTTTTAGAAATTGGTGAAACTTTATATGATTATCTACTTAAAAGATATTAAGTTGTGCTAGATGAAGCTACAACAAGTAAAAAAAATTGTGTTTTTAATGCAAGTGCTGAATCTATCAAGAGGAGCTGACACACACACACACACACACACACACACACACACACACACACACACACACACACAACACACAGTAATGAATAAATTGAAAAACAATATTGTATGTAACCACTATGAAATAATAATAGTATCTCAAACAACTTAAAGTATAACTGAATTATATAAACGTGATTGTTTTCTCAACGATTTATGATGTTTTCACATTGTGACATGTATTTAAAATAGATACAATGAGTAAAATTTTTCTAAATACATGCTGTTATGTAGACAAAATTAATGACTACAGTACTGCAGATCTTTTGAAAATAACCATCAACACTGTTACGTAGTTGCTCTAAAGTCATACAGTTCAATAATCCTTTCCACTTCCATACAAACCACAAAATGTACAAGATTTTTGTGCTTCCAATTCAGTAAACTGTACAGTAACTCCCCTCACCCCCCATGTCCTTACCTCTTAGCAGCAGTGTAAACTGAGAGCTGTTTATTAAGTGCTGTGCACAAGAAATCATTAGTATGGGATATTTTATTTGATTTGACTATGAGAAATATGTGCTGCTCGCTAAATCAGCATTTGACATCACTGCTGAAAATGTGACGATGTGGACTGTTCGCAACAGCCAGACACTTCATATGGGCATTGCAGTTGTCACAAACACCTCAGGCACATGTTGCTAACATTCTGAGTCATAGCTGTTGACATTACTTACATTGACGTCAAAGAGGAGTACTATGTTATTGACAAGTAATGATTGTGTAGTTTTCAGGTATGCTGTAACATTTTTTTTTATTAGTTGTCATTGTGTAATATTTATCACATTTCGTCACACAGTGAATTAATGACAAACAACAGAAAAAAATACAACCCTCTCTTGTACTAAGTACATCTTTCTTCATACATCATATTGGTTACTGATTAAATTGTATAATTGCAAGACAAGTCCACGCATGTCTTTGACCACATGCTACCGACATCAGACTCATGGCAACCCTTTGTGTCATGTCATTTTGGAGTGACTTTCCCCAAAAATATCCAATTAAAGGTTGTAAAAGACAACCCACCTCCAGAAGGGCATCCTATACCTATCTGAGTACCACATAATCACATGTTTAGCTGAGCGACATGTAAAAGATTACACTGTAGCATCTTATCCCTGGAGAAGTAATATGGGAAAAGGAGGAGTTGTTATGAATATTCAGACAAAACATAAGCTCTAACACATTGAGACAAGTGGTTTTTTGTAGTGATCAGCTTGTAGAAATGTGTGCTTGTGAATTAATAATGAAAAACAGTTCAGCTTTAATTGTAAGTGTGTGTAGATCCACACTGGGAAATTTTGAACTGTTGGAGGAATCTGTATTCCTTACTAAGCTATCTGAAAGACAGCAGCAAGCAGTGACATTTGTGGTAACTTTAGTGAAAATAGTGTAAATTATTCTGATAGGAAAAATGAGCTCGAAACCTTATTTGGATCCTACAATTTGATCTCAGTAATGAACTTTCCATCACCAGTTGACAAAGCCAGTAGGTCCCTGATTTATGAAGTTTTCTTTTGTGAAGCTCATAGAAATAAAATAACTGTTTACGTACTAGCAAATGCTCCCTCTGATCTTATGCAAAGTTATTTAGGATAAATGAGATAGTGCCTTACAGTATGGATACTGCTCAGTAGAAAGCAGTCAGAATGATTAATCACTTCAGGAGAAATATTTTTAAGAATAGTTTATAAGAGAACCTGGGATTAAATTTATAATGAACCAAATGCTAACATAAAATTTAATCTATTCTGTGATAAATTAGTATTACTATTTGAAAATAACTTTCTGCATAAGCTAGTCAGAAATGTCATTAAACAGGACCACTAGAGGGATTGAAGTACACTGTGAAAGGAAAGAGAAAATGTATTTGCTGGCAAGAACAATTAGGGATCCTGCAGTAGTTGCACACTACAAAAATTACTAAGAAAATTTGTTAAAAAATCAAGGAACTTGCACGTATCAGAAATCAATACTTCCAACAACAGGTTTATAGCTATATGGAATGTAGACAAATGAGTCAGGACAACCAGCCACAGAACAATACGACAACACTGTCAAACTGACTGCAAGGACTGTAATTGACAGGTAACAGATGTATTTAATAATTATTTCTTAAATATAGTAGGAAGTATTGGGGCAAAGACTTAAAGAGAGAAATGTTGAAAAAGCATCTGACATAAAATTCAGTTGTGTGGTTATATCACCAACTTGCCCTTGTGAAATTAAGATATTTATGCATTCTCTCAAAAATAAAAGCGCATTTGGTTTTGATGGTGTTTCTGATGGAGTACTAAAGATTCATTCCCATACAATAAGCCCGGTCTGACCTTAAATATGTAATTCATCGATAACTTGGTAAACCTTTCCTTTATAGTTATTGTTGATGATGAATTTGTGGTACCTTAAGTTCTTCTTCAGTTACACTCAGGAGTAAAAGTACTGGTTTTTTGAATACAAAAAGTTGTCTGTCATAGTAAAAGTGGACATGGAAATATTTTGTATGACAGTGAAATTAACAATAAAACTATCCATTGCAGTTTAATCAAAATATGTTCGTTAAAAAGGTGTTTGCTACAGATTTAAAATGAAACTATGGTAGAATCTACGTATAAGTAGTGAACAGAATTTGCAAAATTTACACGTAATTAAAAATGGTGACTTTACAGCAGCTATCTAACAGTGTTTGTGGTTATTTTTCATAAGATCTTCATGTCGTAGCACATATATTTTGTTTATATAACAGCCTGTATTTAGGAAATATTAGTCGTTGTACCTATTTTAAATACATCTGATGATGTGGAAACAACATAAACTGTTTTGAAAGTCATTCTGTCCATGTAACTCATTTATGTTTAGTTGTTTTACATACATTTATTATTACACAGTGGTTACATACAATATTGGTTTTTCATTTTACTCATTGTTGAATGAAAAATATTTATGTATATTGACATCTCATGTCTTCTTTATCTTCTAATTGTTTTACTTACTTTTATTATTAAACAGTGGTTACATACAATATTGGTTTTTCTGTTTACACATTGTTGTGTGAAAAAAAAATAGTAACATGTCAGCTCCTCTTGATAGCCATAGTTTCAGAACTTGTATTAAAAATACAATTACTATGTGCCTTTTTGTAGCTTCGTCTAACACCACTTGATATCTTTTAAGCAGATAATCATCCAAAGTTTCATCAATTTCTAAAAGCATTAGATGGATATGACAGTCTAAAATCTGAGTGGAGTCAGCATTATTAGTCTTCTAATAGAGCATGAGCCAAATTATTTGCATTATCTACACAAGCTTTGATAGCAGTATTAGTTATAGTATTTCCAAGGAAAAAATCTGTGGAAACAACACTGGTGAACTTCTGCCAGTCATTCAGAAGCCCCCCCCCCCTCATTAAGATTTTGATTAATATTGCTTGCGAGTTCACGAAGACTGATCATTCCGCCAAATATGAATTGTATGGGGGTTGGTCTCAGTGCTGCTACAGCTGTTCAGAGTGTAGTTTTGTTCGATGTTCTTGCATCGTCGATGCACTGCCGCGGGAATTCTTTTAAATCTTCAGGTGACTGCTTCTCTGCCCACATGTGTGGGATGGGTGCCCACAGCCACTCAAATTCTTTAAAAAGATGAAAAACTGAGGTCAGGTGTGGATTCTGTGCCCGAGAAACTGTGGAACTAAATTATTTACTAACAAACAGTAAACGGAAAACATTTCTTCATCGCCCTTTGTAGAAGGTAGGAATCTGACCAGTCCCCACTATGTTAACTGTAGTTACATCTGCAGCTATACTCCCGAGACGGTACATTTTGGAAACGGCTACGAAAAACTTTAACGGGAGACGCGACCGCGTGTCCTGTCGTACCGCTAGCAGCTCGATCGGCAAATGTTACGACTGCAGAAAGAGCGTGTTTTGACAACTGTGGAGGGGCAATGCCGAGTCGGACGAGCCCTGCAGCTCTGTCAGGGGGTAGCGGCACATTTGGCACGTGACGATGGGCAGTGCTCAGAGTGCGAGAAATGCCGAATGCTGTTCGGCTAGATGGAGACACGGGCCGTGTGGCGGGTAAAACCCGATCATTTGAATGGACAGCGGGGGGTAGTTGCTGTGGCCGAACTACGTGTATAAAGGAAATATTAAATAAGGGAAACTCTAAATAAAAAATTAAATCAAACCAGTGACAGAAAAGCCAGTCACATGATTTTAAACACAAAAATTAGACTTGATGTGGCTTACCAAACAAAAGTGCTGGCAGGTCGATAGATACAAACAAACACAAACATACACACAAAATTCAAGCTTTCGCAACCAACAGTTGCTGCTTCAGGAAAGAGGGAAGGAGAGGGAAAGACGAAAGGATGTGGGTTTTCAAAAATGTCTGCTTGTGTCTGTGTGTGTGTGTGTGTGTGTGTGTGTGTGTGTGTGTGTGTGTGTGTGGGCGCGCGCACGAGTGTATACCTGTCCTTTTTTCCCCTTAAGGGAAGTCTTTCCGCTCCCAAGATTGGAATGACTCCTTACCCTCTCCCTTAAAACCCACATCCTTTCGTCTTTCCCTCTCCTTCCCTCTTTCCTGAAGAAGCAATCGTTGGTTGCGAAATCTTGAATTTTGTGTGTATGTTTGCGTTTGTTTGTGTATCTATCGACCTGCCAGCGCTTTTGTGTGGTAAGTCACATCAACTTTGTTTTTAGATATAAATGTTAAATGTTTTGGATATAAAGTGACCTTTAAAAATTAATAGGCCACTAACACTTTAGACAAGTCATACAAACATAGTGTCAGTGGCTAGGTCACAGTGAGTACTGTCAAACTGTTGTAACAGATTTTCTGTGAGTATTACGTATTTCAAGTTACGCGCACATACTGTTGATGAAAAAGTGAATTTTCTTTTAAAACATGAAATAGTGAATGTGGCTATAGCATTAGGAAATAGAGTAATTAGATATGTATGACTGTAATTGGTCTAATTGGGTTGTATTTATTAATTATATAACAAAGAAACATAGCATCCATGTTAACAAAACAAAATTTGAGAGATAACCATTAAAGCTACCCATGAACTATGAGCAGTACTGAAAAGCTGGTGAAACTAGTGTCAATTTCCTGTGTAATATGTATGTATGTATGTATGTGTTTATATAATTAATGTTGTTGTTTGTGTATGCTTTTCAAAGTTGCGAATATGAGAATGTTAATCGTGTCAGTGCAAGGGTGTAAGTAATGGTGGCCATTTTCGTACGGGAACTTGGATTTTGGCAATCGGTTTGGAGCGGAGTTTGGATGGACATCACCTTGTGTGTGGGTTAGAAATATTTTCTAGAAATTTGGTTGTGGGCTTGTAAAAATTTCATTTGTGTGCTAGGAACTCTGAAATATCTGTAGCTTGTGTGGAGATAAAAAAGTTTTCGTCATAGCAGCAGGTTGGTTGGGACATGTAAATATGTCACACGTGTCAATCCTTGGGACTAGGCGACTTTGTATAAATTTTTATGAACCGTTCTGCAGTTAATTTTTATTGTCACCTATAATTAAAATATCATTAAATTGTGATCACAGTACTTCAACTTATAAGTATGATGAAGAACTTAAATAATTTTTGTGGATTTTGTAAAGGTCGAGCAAACACGTGATGTCGGTCACCTTACTTAGGTTCTCGCACTGACGAATATGTTAATAATAATCTATTGTGAAAAGTGTAAAGGATATTCCATTTGTTTTTATGCAATAAACTCAGTTTTTGAAAAGAAAAAATCGGTGTGAGAAGTAAGCATTGTTTCACCACAAATCCCTGCTTGCATATTTATTATCTTGTGGCGGATTTCATTTTAGGTTAATATGATGGATGCGTCAGTTGATCCCTGGACAGTGTCGTAGCCAATATTTTCAAGTCTAATGATGCATTAGGAGGCCTTGCAGACAGTGTTTTTCATGCTTTATTTAACTTTTATTCATGCCAATGGACGTAGGGGCTCAGAAGTGTATCTCCAGTGGAGGCAACAGTGGTTAACTTTAACCTCAATCATTTATCTTTAACAGCAAGAAGCAAGAAGAGCAGTGTAAAAATTCATTATCATTTTACATTCACAAATATTATCCTGCTGTATCACATTTTGCAAACAACATTGTGGAGTCTATTGGAGGCTAGTTTGTGTACAATAGTCGTGTCCCACATTTCACGTTTCGGTCGCGTATGGTGTGTAGGAAGAACATTTGCTGGTAAGGACCCTTGTGACCTAGAAGCTCTCTAATTTTACCTTCACCGCCCTTTTAGGAGTTCAGTAGAGAGGAACTAATATATTAGTTCACTTTACTACGAACACACAATTTCAGAACTTTGGTAGAAAACTGCACTGTGATGCACAAAGCCTTCTTCTTAGCGTTCATCACTGGACTCTGTTGAGCACCATCGTGATGCTTGCTGTACAAATTTGCCACAGAACGTGGTGCTATTTTTTGGATCTTGTAAGTTTCCTCTATCAATCCTATGTGATACAGATTTCAGAGTGATGAGCAGAACAAAAGTTTTGTCTCCAGTACAGATAGTGTTGAGGATCAGTGGAAAGTTCAAAACCATCGTGCAATATGCGTTAGATGAGTATGTGCCAAGCAAGATCTTAAGAGATGGAAAAGAGCCACCGTGGTACAACAACCGAGTTAGAAAACTGCCGCGGATGCAAAAGGGAACTTCACAGCAAACATAAACATAGCCAAAGCCTTGCAGACAAACAAAAATTACGCGAAGCGAAATGTAGTGTGAGGAGGGCTATGCGAGAGGCGTTCAATGAATTCGAAAGTAAAATTCTGTGTACTGACTTGGAATAAAATCCTATGAAATTTTGGTCTTATGTCAAAGCGGTAGGTGGATCAAAACAAGATGTCCAGACACTCTGTGACCAAAATGGTACTGAAACAGAGGATGACAGACTAAAGGCCAAAATACTAAACGTCTTTTTCCAAAGCTGTTTCACAGAGGAAGACTGCACTGTAGTTCCTTCTCTAGATTGTCACACAGATGACAAAATGGTAGATATCGAAATAGATGACAGAGGCATAAATAAACAATTAAAATTGCTCAAAAGAAGAAAGGCCGCTGGGCCTGATGGGATACCAGTTCTATTTTACACAGAGTACGCGAAGGAACTTGCCCCCCTTCTTGCAGAGGTGTACCGTAGGTCTCTAGAAGAGCGTAGCGTTCCAAAGGGAACAGTTCATCCTCGTTTTCAAGAAGGGATGTCGAACAGATGTGCAGAACTATAGACCTATATCTCTAACGTCGATCAGTTGTAGAATTTTGGAACATGTATTTTGTTCGAATATAATGACTTTTCTGGAGACTTGAAATCTACTCTGTAGGAATCAGCACGGGTTTCGAAAAAGACGGTTGTGTGAAACCCAGCTCGCGCTATTCGTCCACGAGACTCAGAGGGCCATAGACACTGGTTCCCAGGTAGATGCCGTGTTTCTCGACTTCCACAAGGTGTTCGATGCAGTTCCCCACAGTCGTTTAATGAACAAAGTAAGAGCGTGTGGACTATCGGACCAGTTGTGTGATTGGATTGAACAGTTCCTAGACAACAGAACGCAGCATGTCATTCTCAATGGAGAGAAGTCTTCCGAAGTAAGAGTGATTTCAGGTGTGCCGCAGGGGAGTGTCGTAGCACCGTTGCTATTCACAATATACATAAATGACCTTGTGGACAACATCGGAAGTTCACTGAGTCTTTCTGCGGAAGATGCTGTAGTTTATCGAGAGGTTGTAACAATGGAAAATTGTACTGAAATGCAGGAGGATCTGCAGCGAATTGACGCACGGTGCAGGGAATGGCAATTGAATCTCAATGTAGACAAGTGTAATGTGCCGCGAATACATAGAAAGAAAGATCCTTTATCATTTAGCTCCAATATATTAGGAACGATTTAAAATGGAATGATCATATAAAGTTTATTGTCGGTAAAGCAGATGCCAGACTGGGATTCATTGGAAGAATCCTAAGGAAATTCAGTCCGAAAACAAAGGAAGTAAGTTACACTTGTTTGCCTACTGCTTGAACACTGCTCACCGTTGTGGCATCCGTAACAGATAGGGTGGATAGAAGAGATAGAGAAGATCCTATGGAGAGAAACGCACTTCGTTACAGAATCACTTAGTAATCTTGAAAGCGTTACAGGGATGATGTATAAACTCTAGTGGAAGACTCTGCAAGAGAGACGCTCAGCAGCTCGGTACGGGCTTTTGTTAAAGTTTCGAGAACATACCTTCACCGAGGGGTTAAGCAATATATTGCTCCCTCCTACATACATCTCGCGAAGAGACTGCGAGGATAAAATCAGAGAGATTAGAGCCCACACAGAGGCATACCAACAATCCTTCTTTCCACGAACAATACGAGATTGGAATAGAAGGGACAACCGTTAGAGGTACTCAGGGTACCCTCCGCCACACAACGTCAGGTGGCTTGCAGAGTATGGATCTAGATGTAGATGTAGATATTGATGTAGATATTGAAGTATTGTTCAGTTGAGCATTTTGTAAGCTAACTCCTTTGTGGGGGTGGGCTACATTTCCTAGGATTCTTTGAGTAAATCTCAAGTCTCGGATCTGCCTTACCTGTGGTTGGTTTTGTGTAGTCATTACATTTTTAATCACCATGTTTCTGGACTCCTCGGTGTGTAATGAGAAGTTTCTTGGACATTCTGCCTTTATCCACTTGGTCATTTATCTGTATTGTGAAAATTGATGGTGCTATAACACTCCCTTGTGATACGTTCAGTCACTAGTATATTTGGAGATCCCTCTGTCTACAATATTATAAGAAGAAAAGTTGCTACTCACCATATGGCAGAGTTGCTGAGTCGCAGACAGGGACAACAAAAAGACTGTCGCAACACAAGATTTCAACCAACAAGTCCTTTGTCGAAAACAAAACAAAAAAAACACACACACACGCGTGCGCGCACACACACACACACACACACACACACACACACACACACACACACCTGAAGCCACACTGCAAGCAACAGCAACAGGGCATGAAAGTGGCAACTGGACGGCGGTAAGGAGGAGGCTGGGGCAGGGAGGGGGAGGGATAGCTGAGGGGGGGGGGGGGGCAGTGATGTGCTGCTGGGGAGTGCACATGGACGAGGTGGAGAGAAGGGAGGAGATTCTCACCATCATTCCCCAAATCCCTCAGCATGCAAACTAGCCTTACATCCGCAGAAAGCACCGCAGTCCACCATCTAAAAACTGATCCCTACCTCATGGTCCTACCTGCACACAAAGGCTGTATCACTCCACTGGCAGGTGCAGATATCTCCACCTACAAACCTTGCCACATTGACCCTGTTCCAGTAATCCAGCAGGATCTCCAGTCACTACTCAAATCCTTAGGCCCATCCCACAATCCCTCCCCGGATTCCATCCCTCTCTCACCCCGACTACTCCCCGCACTCCCGCCTTCTACATACTTCCTTAAGTCCATGAACCCGACCACCCAGGACGCTGTGGCCGATTGCTGTGCCCCCTACTGAGAGTATATCTTCTCTTATAGACCAACGCCTTCAGCCTATTACCCAGAACCTACCCTCCTGTATAAAAGATTCCAACCATTTCCTTCTCAACTCCCCACAGTTGTTGTTCCTTTACCCACACAGTGCCCTTCTTGTCACTGTTGATGCCACATCCCTTTACACTATCATCCGTAATGCCCTTGGTCTTACCGCTGTTGAACACTACCTTTCCCAGTGCCCGAAACATTCCAAACTGTCAACCTTCTTCCTAGTTGCCGTGACCAACTATATCCTCACCCACAATTACTTCTCCTATGAAGGCAGTACTTACAAACAAATCAGAAGTATGGCTATGGGCAGTTCATAACACCATCCTGTGCCAATCAATTCCTGGACCATCTAGAGGAATCCGTCCTAAACACTAAGGATCTTAAACCGCTCACCTGGTTCAGATTCATTAATGATATCTTTCCGATCTAGATCAATGGTGAGTGCACTCTGTCCTCATTCCTCCAGAACCTCAACCCTTCTCCCCCATTTGCTTCACCTGGTCCTACTCAACCCAACAAAGCACCTTCCTAGATGTTGACCTGCAACTCAGAGACGGCTACACCAATACCTCTGTCCATATCAAACCTACTAACCACCAGCAATACCTCCACTTCAACAGCTGCCACCTGTCCCATACCAAGAAGTCCCTTCCATACCGTCAAGCCACCTACGGTTGTCGCAGATGCAGTGCAGAGTGGTCCTTCTCGAAATAAAGCGACAGTTTCACTGAGACCTTCACTGACCATAATAATACTCCCATTGTTGTGCAAAAAGAAATTTCCTGTGTCTTATCTTTCCAATCTCCCACAACCTCCCAAAGTCTCACTGTCCGGCCACAGACGAGCACTCTCCTCGTAACTCGGTACCACCCAGGACTGGAGCAACTGAAATACTTTCTCCGCCTGGGTTTCAACTACCTCTCGTCGTGCCCTGAAACGAGAAATGTCCTGCCCACTATCCTTCCCACACCTCCAACTGTGGTATTCTACCATCCACCGAACCTACACAGTATACATGTCCATCCCTACATGACCGCAGCTCCCAACCCCTTACCTCGTGGCTCATACCCCTGTAACAGACCTAGATGCAAGACCTGTCCCATACGTCCACCTACCATCACCTACTCCAGTCCGGTCACTAACATCACCTGTCCCATCAAAGGCAGGGCTACCTGTGAAACCAATCATGTGATCTACAAGATAAGCTGGAGCCACTGTGCTACATTCTACATGCTTCCAACAAGCTGTCTGTCTGCACGAATGGCCACCGACAAACTGTGGCGGAGAAACAAGTGGAACAGCCTTTTGCTGAGCACGCTCCTCGAAACGATATCCTTCATTTCAATGACTGCTTCACAGCCCATGCTATATGGATGCTTCCCACCAACACCAGCTTTTGTGAACAGTGCAGATGGGAACTTTCCCTGCCATATATCCTTCATTGCCGTAACCCTCCTGGCCTCAACCTTCGTTAGTCATTTTTCTGACCCATCCAACCCCTTCCCTGCTCCCATTCTATAAAGCCCTCATTCCACCAACGCACCCTGTCTTTTTACTTCTCTCCTGCTCTGCTACGAGCAGTTTTTGTCTGCCCATGTCACTGGAAAAGTTTTGGACTTCATCTTTCACCTCATCATTGTCACTGAAGTGTTCTTTCAACTTGGGAAACAGGTGGTAGTCACTGGGCACCAAGTCCATAGGATAGGACATGATGTCGCATCCAAACTGCTGCAGAAGATCCACAACTAAATGGGCAATATGGGGGAGGGTTGGGGGGGGGGGGGGGGGGGTCGGGCATAGCCACGGAGAGGGCTTCTGCCCTTACCCGACATTTCTCTTCCTCTGTTTTGAATCACATATCTGAATTTTTTAAATATCTGACAATAACTGTCAGCATTTGTTGTTCCAGAAACCACGAAGTCAACCAACAATATCCACTTTTGAATTTTCATGGCTCGGGTGAATCAGAATGCTGCCACTCGTGTGATTGTTGTTTGGTCTCAGGTATGAAGTGGAAAGCCCAGGTTTCACTGCCTGTGACTGCCGGCTCTGAAAGCTTGTCCTCGTCATTTGCACAACATCGAATAAATTCTCGGGAAGTTTCAATGCACTGCCGTTCGTGGTCTTCTGTCAACATTCTCGGGACCCATCTTGCGCACTCACACACACCTTCCAAAATTTCAACATTTCAGTCTGTCTGATGAATGATGCTTTGAGAAACCCCAAGAACGACATTGCAGAGCACGCGAAGAGTGAACCGTCAATCTCCAACCACGATCTGTTCAATCTCTGTGATTATCTCGTTAAGAACTGTTGGCCGCCTCCTCCTTTCCTTGTCACGAATTTTAGTTCAACCATCCACAAATCTTCTACACCACTTGTGGACACTTTTGACATTTGTACACAACTCTCCATACATTTCAGTCAACAAATGTCGATCGGTTTAACATCTTCCACACTCAAAAACCGAATAGCTGCACAAGCTTCACATCTGCTGGTCATGGCTGGTCATGTCGGAAGCTCCATTGTAGATGACTGTTGAGCCAAGAACGAAAGCTCCAGCGGACGTCCGGTGGTTTCTGTAGTGTGTGGAGGAAGCGAGGAAACAGCCACACAAGCAGTCCCCTGTGTGCACTTTAGACACCTTACATTTGGAATTACCCTCATAACTGAGGCACTCCCTGGAATAACAGATGTAAATCCGTTAAGCCGTTTCCCCAATTTCATCAAATGCTGAATCTGTTCTACCAGGCCCTTCTGCTGACAAAATATAATTATCCCCTGATAGACACAACGCTCTCTAGAAACATTTGCCTGCTACGCTGCCTAAATTGTTGTTCCACAGATGCTGTAGACAGTAGACAACTAACTTCCACACCACTCGAATCCGTGTTTCTTGTGAACTGTGCTGAGATTTATGTATTAATGATGGGGTGCTCTTAATGTGAATTTGGCTTTCAATAACATCACATTCGAATCTATGGACACTGTTAAAACAGAATGCCATGTGACTGTGAAAACACACCTGGTACATACAGTGAATATGGGAACCACACAGGTGGAGGGAAATGTAAAATACAGACAAAGCAAATGGAAGAAAGAGGTTGCGAGCAAGGACAGAAATTCTGGACGGTGTTGTCTTGTCTGAAACTGCTAACATCAGTTCTAAGAAATTTGAAGTCAGTAAGGAATGTTGTGGAAAGTAGTGTTTCGTAAAAACAGCCCTGAATGATAAAGAAGAAATCTGTGAAGGGTTTTGGGCTGTAGGTGAAAAGAATAGACAAAATACACTGATTTTAAGGGGAGTTGGAACTCCCTATCCCGACAATGTTAAATTTAGCAACTTGGCTTCCCTGTGTTTCAGGAACCACTGTAGCCATTGCCATGAGATTTTTAAAGGACAAACTGTATGTTCTGAGACTACTGAACTACAATAATTCCGGTTCAGCCACTGCTTTCAGATACAATTTTTTTAATTCCACAGTTAAAATTGTGTAATTTTTTTGTATGTTATCCAAAATAATTTTAATTATAAATAATTAATAATACATAACGGACAGCACCGTTGCACTATGCGCAGTATACTTTAACCGTGACAGTATGCGAACAGTTTATAAACTTAGCCATTTCAGAAATGTTCCAGGAGGAGATTATGAGGAGAAGATTAGTGTTTAGCTCCCTGTCGACAATGCGGTCATTGGAGACCGAGTACGAATTCGGATTAGGTAAGGAAAGCGACCGTGTCCTTGTCGGAGGAACCGTCCTGGCATTTGCCTGAAGCAATGTTGGGAAATCACAGAAAACCTAAATCGGAACCGTCGGACACAGGTTTGGACTGTCATCCTCCCGAATGCGAGTCCAGTGCGCTAACCACAGTGCTACCCTGCTTGGTAGAAACGTTCCACGCTTTACCTGAAAATCAGTGATTGTGCCCTTTTGGACACGAGATAAATCACTCCTTTTCTGCATTAGGGCAACAACCACACTGTTTTGCGCATTCTCCTGACCCCAGTGAGCTTTATACAGGATGTTACACAAAGGTACGGCCAAACTTTCAGGAAACATTCCTCACACACAAAGAAAGAAAATATGTTATGTGGACATGTGTCCGGGAACGCTTACTTTCCATGTTAGAGCTCATTTTATTACTTCTCTTCAAATCACATTAATCGTGGAATGGAAACACACAGCAACAGAACGTACCACCATGACTTCAAACACTTTGTTACATGAAATGTTCAAAATGTCCTCCGTTAGCGAGGATACGTGCATCCACCCTCCATCGCACGGAACCCCTGATGCGCTGTTGCAGCCCTGGAGAATGGCGTATTGTATCACAGCCGTCCACAATACGAGCACGAAGAGTCTCTACATTTGGTACCGGGGTTGCGTAGACGAGAGCTTTCAAATGCCCCCATAAATGAAAGTCGAGAGGGTTGAGGTCAGGAGAGCGTGGAGGCCACGGAATTGGTCCGCCTCTACCAATCCGTCCGTCACAGAATCTGTTGTCGAGAAGCGTACGAACGCTTCGACTGAAATGTGCAGGAGCTCCATCGTGCACCCACATGTTGTGTCGTACTTGTAAAGGCACATGTTCTAGCAGCACAGGTAGAGTATCCCGTATGAAATTGTGATAATGTGCTCCATTGAGCGCAGGTGGAAGAACGTGGAGCCGAATCGAGACATCACCGACAATGCCTGCCCAAACGTTCACATAAAATCTGTGTCGATGATGTGATTGCACAATTGCGTGCGGATTCTCATCAGCCCACACGTGTCGATTGTGAAAATTCACAATTTGATCACGTGGGAATGAAGCCTCATCCGTAAAGAGAACATTTGCACTGAAATGAGGATTGACACATTGTCGGATGCACCATTCGCAGAAGTGTACCCGTGGAGGCCAATCAGCTGCTGATAGTGCCTGCACACGCTGTACACGGTACGGAAACAACTGGTTCTCCCGTAGCACTCTCCGTACAGTGACATGGCCAGCGTTACCTTGTACAGCAGCAACTTCTCTGACGCTCACATTAGGGTTATCGTCAACTGCACGAAGAATTGCCTCGTCCATTGCAGGTGTCCTCGTCGTTCTAGGTCTTCTCCAGTCGCGAGTCACAGGCTGGAATGTTCCGTGCTCCCTAAGACGCCGATCAATTGCTTCGAACGTCTTCCTGTCGGGACACCTTCGTTCTGGAAATCTGTCTCGATACAAACGTACCGCGCCACGGCTATTGCCCCGTGCTAATCCGTACATCAAATGGGCATCTGCCAACTCCGCATTTGTAAACATTGCACTTAGTGCAAAACCACGTTCGTGATGAACACTAACCTGTTGATGCTACGTACTGATGTGCTCGATGCTAGTACTGTAGAGCAATGAGTCGCATGTCAACACAAGCACCGAAGTCAACATTACCTTCCTTCATTTGGGCCAATTGTCAGTGAATCAAGGAAATACAGTACATACTGACAAAACTAAAATGAGCCCTAACATGGAAATTAAGCGTTTCCGGACACATATCCACATAACATCTTTTCTTTATTTGTGTGTGAGGAATGTTTCCTGAAAGTTTGACTGTACCTTTTTGTAACACCGTGTATACTTTCCACTGCTAGTGTTCCTATCTACTGTGTGTGTGGCACAGACGGTAGCTACATTAATGTGACTGAACTGTATCATATGGTGACAGCAGTTAAATGTCCTGTCCAGTGTTTTTTGTTTGTTGATGAACTTCTTTTTCCTTCAGTCCTCCTCAAACCTTGCAACAACCTTGTAAAACTGTCACAGAAAATACAGTAAGGGTGAAATAAAAACCGCTCATAAAGTAGTTGCCGCAAGACTGACGTGGCACGGATCCTTCTTAACGATCGCAACATAAGATGCTAAAAATGGCCACCGTTCATGTCAGTGCAGCTGTGCGCTCAGTTTTGTCCATCTGAGGGACACGTGTAGCAGGTCTGCATGAGGGACCATTGGCAGTAGTGTTTTCAGTGTTCTGCTGCAGCTCTTCCAGTGCCTTACGATTATCTGAGTACACCTCACCCCTCTACATCCCCACGGTAAATATCGCGTGGGGAGGATCAGACTCTCATGGTGGCCAGGAAATTGCACTACCTTTGTGGAATGTTCTCTCAAGCCAACACCTCATGTGACAGTAACCGATTGCCCCATCACAATCACAATTTGCGCCATTATCTATGGTGGGCAGCTTGCCTGCTAAAAAAGAGGGTCAGTTAATCAGCCTCACAATTCCACCATCCCCCCAAGTGGAATTCACTGCCAGAAGTTCATGCTTTTTAACCTCTAAAATGCCTTTTTCTAAATAAACAAATTTTATCGTTAGCAAAAGATGCAAAACAATCTGTACTGCCCTTGGTCACTACCCTTCACCAACACCAGCCATTTAAATAAGAAATTCTCTGTCTGAAGATGACGGTGTGAACTATCGAAACCCACGCGGAGTGGCAAACTAAACAATTGACCGGAAACTGTTTTATCGACAGTCGCAGCCCTCGTAATGCCCCCCCTTATGGACAAAATATTTTACGTGACATTGTCATCCGACCGTATCTTCTCAGTGCTTCTCTCTTTCCTCAGGTGTTGTACTAATGCCGGTATTTGTTCTACAGACTGTGTGAATAAAATTGGTACACTTCCATTTTTGTTCATTTATTAGGGTACATCTAAACTACAGAAGGTTGGTTCCCCTACAGCTGTTACCTGCTAGATTGCTCAGGCATCAGCAGCATTTGATCAGCATAAATAGATTCCACTTTCGCTGCAACTTCTTCAAATCCACAATTCCGTAATCACTGGCACCAGTGTGACGGACAGTCTCAAAAATAGTTTTATTCGGTGGTTGCCGATACCAGTTTTCTCTCGTTCACCTGTACGGCATGCTGTATTCTCGGGACGTGGGCGAGCTGACTTGTGGTTGAATTCCCCCTCATACTGTGCCTGCTAGGCGCACCGGGTCGACTCGTTCCTCAAAGCTGCTCCGGAACCTGTTACCTGCAGTCACCGGGGCGGCGTTACTGCCTTGCTGGGAGTAAATGTCGGCAGAAAATAATTCGAAGTAAACATCATTACATAGTGTTAACTTCGCCAGTGGTAGCTGAAATAAATGTTTCTGAAATTTGCTGAGTGCTACTCAGTTCGTTGAAAATTAGCTTCGTTTCGTTGCTTTGGTGGAGTTGATGTTTTTTGGAAGTTTAAGTGAAGAATGGCCAGAGAACACAGTGGTTCTCAAAAGACATCAAAAGTCAGTTATTGTTTTAGGTGTAAAATTTATTACATCACATAGTTTGATAGGTTGCTCAAGATCTTACATTGTACTGGCCCCCCTCACACACACGATTTCTTGCAGGTCTTATGGTATAATTTTCAAAACATTTGAGAGATTGTTTTGTATAGTAAATTTGCTGATTACTATTGCAGCAGTTGATGATTATAAAAAAAGTTATCATCCAGTGGTTACAATTGCAATGCAGCAAATGTAATCTGAAGACAATTACATAGCTCTTGTTTTCGTAGAAAAATAAGTGAAATGGTACAAATAAACAATATTGATTACATTTTTGTTAACTACACAAACTGCATTATCCCAAGTATTCCTACCATGTTTTCTGTATCAAGTACGAGCATATTGGTTTTTTTTTTTTTTTTTTTTTTTTTTTTTTTTTTTTTTTTTTTTTTTTGACAGAATTTCAATAAATAATACAGTATCTGTGATAAATCCTTTGGTTACATTATTGATCTGCTTTTGTTTTATGAATTATAGTACCTGTGAGCTAATTATATGTTATGTCAGCTAATACCTTATGAACAGTAAGCATGACAGAGTTGTTACAGGTTCGAAACATTATAATTACAGTACATTCCGTGGCATCTGCTTTGTTGTTCTGTTGTTCATAAATGAAAGGTGCTAGTTGCAACTGAACAAATGGACAATATTTGCTCCTACCAATGGATGGCCGTAATATTAGCGAGTACTTTGACAGGAAGTTGTTGAAAATTACATTACAGATCTCAAAAGACAAAATTACTTACATGGGTTCTACCTAATGACATAACAGTTAACTGTGGAATACAGATTGGCTTCAAAATTGTATGAACAATGAGCTGTTACATTTCAGTAATACCCCCCTCCGCCCTCAAAAGAAAAGTGTTGTACAACCACAGGGTTGACAAAACTTTTGCAGGCAACCCATGAAGCAACAGTAAAAGTACAACAACTTAAGTACTCGTACATATGATAATAAATACAGTAAGAAGAGCTCTAGTAGCAGTTTGTCATGTGAAACCATAGTACTATGTATAGAACAAAACTTTTTCAACTTTAACTTACAAATTACAAAATTAGTCTTTCTTCACAACATAACTCATTTTTCAATAGTGTTCGAATGAGGCAGACAAAACTAACGTACACTATGTGATCGAAAGTATAGGGACACCCCCAAAAACATACATTTTTCATATGAAGTGCATTGTTCTGCCACCTACTGCCAGATACTCCATACCCGCGACCTCAGTAGTCATTAGACATCGTGAGAGAGAAGAATGGGGCGCTCCGTGGAACTCACGAACTTCAAATGTTGTCAGGTGATTGGGTATCACTTGTGTCATACGTCTGTATGCATGATGTCCAAACTCCTAAACATACCTAGGTCCAGTGTTTCCGATGTAATAGTGAAGTGGAAACGTGAAGCGACACGTACAGCACAAAAGTGTGCATGCCCACCTCATCTGTTGGCTGACAGAGACCACCGACAGTTGAAGAGGGTTGTAATGTGTAACAGGCAGACATCTATCCAGACAGTCGCACAGGAAATCCAAACTGCATCAGGATCCACTGCAAGTACTATGACAATTAGGCAGAAGGTTAGAAAGCTTGGATTTCATGTTTGAACGGCTGCTCATAAGTCATATATCATGCCGGTAAGTGCCAGACGACGCCTCGCTCGGTGTAAGAAGCGTAAACAGTGGAAAAACGTTGTGTGGAGTGACGAATCATGGTACACAGTGTGGCGATCCGATGGTAGGGTGTGGGTATGACAAATGCCCAGTAAACGTCATCTGCCAGCGTGTGTAGTGCCAACAGTAAAATTTGGAGGCTGTGGTGTTATGGTGTGGTGGTGTTTTCATGGAAGGGGCTTGCACCCCTTGTTGTTTTCCATGGCACTATCACAGCACAGGCCTACATTGGTATTTTAAGCACCTTCTTGCTTCCCATTGTTGAACAGCAATTCAGGGTTCAGGGATGGCAGTTGCATCTTTCAACACGATCGAGCACCTGTTCATAATGCACCGCCTATGGCGGAGTGGTTACACGACAGTAACATCTCTTTAATAGACTGGCCTGCACAGAGTCCTGACCTGAATCCCATAGAACACCTTTGGGATGTTTTGGAATGCCGACTTCATGCCAGTCCTCACCAACTGACATCAATACCTCTCCTTGGTGCAGCACTCCATGAAGAATGGGCTGCCATTCCCCAAGAAACCTTCCAGCACCTGACTGAATCTATGCCCGCCAACGGCGGGCCAATACCATATTGAATTCCAGCATTATGAACTTGTGTGTCATTTTCAGCCAGGTGTCTGGATACTTTCGATCACATAGTGTACTTCCTAACGTTAATTTTGTAGTAGACAGGCACAACTTACATCACAGTTTTTTACTTCAAATGTAACACTTTGTGATAGTCCCAAAGATGTCCCTATACAAGTAATCAATTTAAAGTATATGATTTGTCTGTGTTTACTCTAATCTCATTATAATAACCATCAGTTTCTTCTCATTGCTAAATGCACATAAATCAGCTATCAATATTTACCCAACACAGATCATTTATTTTCAAATACACATTATCTTTCGTCTCACAGCATAACATTTTAAGTTTTTTTTTCTTGTTACAGAATGTTTCAAGTAGGTTCAAGTAAAATATTCTCTCTCTCTCTCTCTCTCTCTCTCTCTCTCTCTCTCTCTCTCTCTCTCTCTCTCTCTCTCCCTCCCTCCCTCCCTCCCTCCCTCAGTTATGTAACAAATCATCAGTAGTGTATGTGTTTCATCTTGAATGATTCCAGTGTGTACAAGTAAACATAAAATAAAGAGAGGTTCCCTCATTTGATATAATTACATAAAAGTCTAATGTCAATTTTATAAACAAGGTAAGTAAGTAAATTGGTAGTGTTCGTACCAGTTGTTAGTATGCACTGCAGATATAAATGATAATTCTGAATTCAAAAAATCTCATGTTGCTAGCCCAAGGCACAACTCTGTATATTGACATACTAGTGTTAATGTGTACCACACGCCAAGCATGTACAAGTACATATATACATATCTAACACCTCTTACATTTAAATCTTTTGATACTCTGTCAACTACTAAATGTAGTGATGCAAACTACATCTAAAAAATAGTGTGGTTGCTGCTTGGTTACAAAATCAATAAAAGCTCAAGCTCTGAACATAAACCAAAAGTAAGCTTATCCTTCTCTCCCTTCCTCAAAACACACTTTAGACAGCGTGGGTGTAGAACAAACAGAGCCTACATTTCCTATCTCAATGTTTCTGCATCATCAGTTTGCAATGACAATTACAGAGTAGGGCAGTAATGTGAGTGGTCAACTTTATCTAAGAATGAGTCAGTACTGCTGTGTTATACATCTGGTTGTGTATCATAGTGCCATTCTCCTAATGTAAAAGTTTCTCAGCACAGCATAATCGATACCTCTCCTCCTCAATACTATATACAGCCAGTAATGCAGTTCATAAAGGCAGATATGTCCGTACACATTTCTGGTTATAAGTGTATCAATTCAGCAAAGTTACTAGCAAGTGCAGAATATATAGTTATAAAAATAATGTCCAAATGTCTATATCAGTTTCATTAACACGCGATCTAGTGTTAAAATAAACAATTAACATAACATAACTACAATTTGTCATGTGTGTTTAAGTCATATACTGCAACTTGCAAAAAAAGAAGCAATTCCTTCACAATAATGGTGCAAAAAATTTGGAATCCTTGTATTGGCAGGTAGTAGCGTGAATCTACCTTCTCTATCTATATAAATGAAATATGAAACAATGCATAGTCTGTTACAGCTTAAACTAAGCCAAACGTTAATGTGAGCAGTGTTGCATTGTAATCCATTAGGAAGTCGGCTACAGTTCTGACTTATTAAGAGATTTCCACAGTTGTTCAGTTACAATTTCTCTTCCACACAACACTGCAGATCTCAAATTATAGCAGAGTAATTCACAACTTCGTCAGTAGTTCCCCTGTGTGTTAATGCTATAAGCCATAATTCGTACTCCCTGAAACATATTGAAATATTTTCAATTTTATCATCCTTGACAGTGTAAGAGCTGAGTGCAATAGCGTTCTGAACAAATATGCATAGCATCGCCTCCTCCTTCACATAATGAGAGTACTGTAGTGTAGTGTAATAAACAATACCCATTATCATCAGTGTCTCATCATGCTCAACATAGCTAAATAAAACTTCGACTCGTAAGTAACTTTGTGCTCAAGGTATGTATGTAGAATCCTCTCCATAGGTGCTGAACTTTAAGTAGTTACAATACTTAATTATCTGTGTATGTAGTTCATTTTGGAACACAAGGCTTCACATGACAATTGCAGTAAGACTCTGTTCGTGGTTACTGGTCTAATACAGTGTACCATCAAGGAAAAAGGTGTTGAAGTCTCTAATGGATGCATCAAGTAGTTTGCAGACACACAACAGAGTACAGTTAGTCCACAAATGGAAAAAAACTTTCGGTAAACAAAAGATATGTATATATGTGTGTATAATACAGTGTAAGCCAAATCATCTCATAATATGGCAGAATTATTCCTAATACAAATTTTATGAGTGCAGTATGTGTATGTGGGGTGGGGGGGGGGGGGGGGGGGGGGGGGGAGAGAGAGAGAGAGAGAGAGAGAGAGAGAGAAAATGTACATTTTCACAATCAAAGTTCCATCTTCTATCAAGTATGTGCCTGCCATAGATCAAAATGTATTAATTAAATAGCCAAGTGTATGTACAGAGGTTAGTAAGTTAGAGATAAAGGATGGCCCAAGAAAATATGTCACATCAGAAATGTGTTACTGTGGAAGTAAATGCCTGGCTGGGGCCCTCAAGTTCACCACACGCACGATGCACAAATGTGTGAAAATCCCCTGAAGGGATTGAAAAAATGTAGTATGTTGTGAAATTTCAAGTAAACAAATTAGTATATCTGAATCATTTATTCAGTTTGTATGTGTCTATTATTTCAACTGTGTCATTGCTAAGTCCATAAAGCTTCCTAGATTTTGGGTACATAAGTCTGTATGCATTTTGAAAACATTGATTGTGTGAAACCCAACTCACACTTTTCTCGCTTGATGCACTGAAAGCTTTGGATCAAGGCAATCGGGCAGATGTTGTATTTCTCGATTTTTTAAAAGCATTTGACTCGGAACCACACCTACGCGTATTGTCAAAAGTACGATTGTATTGGGCGTCAAGTAAAATTTGTGACTGGATTGAGGAATTTTTGGTAGGAAGGCCACAGCATTTTATCTTGGATGGAGAATCGTGGTCAGGAAGAGGAGTAACTTCAGGTTTGCCCAGGAAAGTGTGTTGGGACACTTGCTGTTCGTGTTGTATATTAATGATCTTGCAGACAATATTAATAGTAAAACCAGGCTTTTGGCAGACCATGCAGTTATAAGATTTCAAAGTGGTGCAGAGATTGCCAACTTGCTCTGAATGTTGAAATATCTAAAACTGTGCACATTACAAAATGAAAAAATGTAGTATCCTATGACTATAATATCAGTGAGTCACTATTGGAACTGGCCAATTCGTACAAATGTCTGGCTGTGACATTTTGTAGGGATATGAAGTGGAATGATCACATAGTCTCAGCTGTAGGTATAGCAGGTGGTAGACTAAGGTTTATTGGTAGAAGGCTGGGGAAGTGCAGTCAGTCTACAAAAGAGATTGCTTACGAATCACTTGTGTGACTGGTTCTTGAATATTGGTCAAGTGTGCGGGACCTGTATGATACAGGATTAACAGGGAATATTGAGTGTGGATAGAGAAGGGTAGCATGAATGGGCACGGGTTTGTTTAATCTGTGGGAGAGTGTCACAGAGATACTGAAGGAACTGAACTGGAGTACTCTTGAAGGTAAAGTAAACTACCCAGAGAAAGTCTATTAACAGTTTCAAGAACCAGGTTTAAATGATTACTTTAGGAATATACACTCCTGGAAATTGAAATAAGAACACCGTGAATTCATTGTCCCAGGAAGGGGAAACTTTATTGACACATTCCTGGGGTCAGATACATCACATGATCACACTGACAGAACCACAGGCACATAGACACAGGCAACAGAGCATGCACAATGTCGGCACTAGTACAGTGTATATCCACCTTTCGCAGCAATGCAGGCTGCTATTCTCCCATGGAGACGATCGTAGAGATGCTGGATGTAGTCCTGTGGAACGGCTTGCCATGCCATTTCCACCTGGCGCCTCAGTTGGACCAGCGTTCGTGCTGGACGTGCAGACCGCGTGAGACGACGCTTCATTCAGTCCCAAACATGCTCAATGGGGGACAGATCCGGAGATCTTGCTGGCCAGGGTAGTTGACTTATACCTTCTAGAGCACGTTGGGTGGCACGGGATACATGCGGACGTGCATTGTGCTGTTGGAACAGCAAGTTCCCTTGCCGGTCTAGGAATGGTAGAACAATGGGTTCGATGACGGTTTGGATGTACCGTGCACTATTCAGTGTCCCCTCGACGATCACCAGAGGTGTACGGCCAGTGTAGGAGATTGCTCCCCACACCGTGATGCCGAGTGTTGGCCCTGTGTGCCTCGGTCGTATGCAGTCCTGATTGTGGCGCTCACCTGCACGGCGCCAAAGATGCATACGACCATCATTGGCACCAAGGCAGATGCGACTCTCATCGCTGAAGAAGACACGTCTCCATTCGTCCCTCCATTCACGCCTGTCGCGACACCACTGGAGGCGGGCTGCACGATGTTGGGGCGTGAGTGGAAGACGGCCTAACGGTGTGCGGGACCGTAGCCCAGCTTCATGGAGACGGTTGCGAATGGTCCTCGCCGATACCCCAGGAGCAACAGTGTCCCTAATTTGCTGGGAAGTGGCGGTTCGGTCCCCTACGGCACTGCGTAGGATCCTACAGTCTTGGCGTGCATCCGTGCGTCGCTGCGGTCCGGTCCCAGGTCGACGGGCACGTGCACCTTCTGCCGACCACTGGCGACAACATCGATGTACTGTGGAGACCTCATGCCCCACGTGTTGAGCAATTCGGCGGTACGTCCACCTGGCCTCCCACATGCCCACTATACGCCCTCACTCAAAGTCCGTCAACTGTACATACGGTTCACGTCCACGCTGTCGCGGCATGCTACCAGTGTTAAAGACTGCGATGGAGCTCCGTATGCCACGGCAAACTGGCTGACACTGACGGCGGCGGTGCACAAATGCTGCGCATCTAGCGCCATTCGACGGCCAACACTGCGGTTCCTGGTGTGTCCGCTGTGCCGTGCATGTGATCATTGCTTGTACAGCCCTCTCGCAGTGTCCGGAGCAAGTATGGTGGGTCTGACACACCGGTGTCAATGTGTTCTTTTTTCCATTTCCAGGAGTGTACAATAACTCTTTACGTATCAATTACATAGGCATTGTGAGGATAAGATTAGAATAATTTTGCACAGACAGAGGCATTCATTCAGTCATTCTTCCCGTGCTCCATGTGTGAATGGAACAGAAAGAAACCATAATGATCGGTACAATGGGATGTACCCTCTTCCATGCTCCTCACAGTGGTTTGTAAAATATAGATGTAGAGGTAGATGTAAATTTGGGTGTGTATTTTCTGAAGTGTCAAATATGGAGCTCAAAAACTTCTTAATGTCACTGTTTATAAGCTTTTATTTGGTGTAACTCATCACCCCCACCCTGTCCGCTCCCACTGGTAACCTAGACGATGCATTGGTAATAATATTCTATTTCCCTTTCGTGTACTCTACTGTGTAAGCAACCTGTTGTAAATAAACTGACCACCTGGTGACCTCCTATGGTATAATTTACATTCATGAATATAACACAGGGCTTTTTGGTTTGAATAAACTTTAACTTTATGACCAAGTAAATAATTCCTGAAGTTTTGAAGCCTCACATTATTTCTAAAAGTTCCATTTCTGTGACGATGTAATTCTTCTTAAGTCTCTGTAAAGTTCTGCTAGCGAATGCAAATGAATGGTGTTCTGTAACCCCGTTTGCTACATTTTCCTGAAACAAGTGAATATGTGAATGTGAATGATTGCTGTCAGTCAGTAAACAATGGCAAAGAAAGATCTGTACTATGTAGAATTTCACTCTTACTAAGTTGTTCTTTTATCTCATAAAAGGCAATTTGATACTCTTCACACAACTCCCATATTTTCAATAGATTGTTTAAGCAAGGTGCATTTAAAGATTGAGGTCTGACCTGTTTTCTGTAGAACCCTGCAAGATCAAAGAATGATAATAGCTCTCTCTAGACTTAAGCTTAGAAACTTTTGCAATGATTTGGATTTTCTCACTGTCAGGCAAACTCCTCTCGTCTCTTTTATTCAGATCCTCAATCATTAAAAATCCCTTCACAAAAGAAACATCATTTATTTTGAAAAACAATAATACTTGTCAGGTGATCACTTTACTGCTTTTTCCAGTAGTTACTAGAAAACTCAGCAAAATTCTCCTCATCTGTTATTCTATATCTCACCTTTTTGATATTCCATGAACAGAACTTACAGTGTCAATCATGCAATTACCTCTCCAATTATTACTCCCCGGTGTATCACAGTTATCAATATTTTCATCTTCATATAACAAATCCCCTTCTATCTCTCTCAAACCTGTACCTTTTTCTTTTTTCTATAGATTCTCCATTTTCCACAGCCTGTAAGCATTCAAAAGTTTATTGTAATCTACTGAGTCTTCCTTAGGCTCAAAATTCAGATGTATGTACTGCCAAATTCCCTCCAAAACATGTTTTTTACTGTCATTACTAACATTATCAAAGTAACCACAAGCTGCTTTCAAAGTCTCATCACTAATCAACTCACTTTGCTTATTAATGTCAGAACAAATGGATTCTATTTCACTGACATTAACTTGTATAAGTAGATCATCATGTACATCTACATACATAGTCCACTAACCACTGTACAGTGTGTGGTGGTGGGTACCCTATACCACTACTTGCCATTTCCTGTCCTGTTCCACTCACAAATAGAGTGAGGGAAAAACAACTGTCTATATGCCTCTGTGTGGGCCCTAATTTCTCGTATCTTATCTTCGTGGTCCTTCCGTGCAATTTATGTTGGTAGCAGAAGAATTGGTCGGCAGTCAGCTTCGGATGCCGGTTCTCTAAATTTTCTCAATAGCGTTTCTTGAAAAGAATGTTGCCTTCCCCCCCGGGATTCCCAAACATTTTGTTTGAACCTACCAGTAACAAATCTAACAGTCCACCTCTGAATTGCTTCAATGTTTCCCTTCAATCCGACCTGGTGCGGATCCCAGACATTTGAGCAGGACTCGAGAATAGGTTGCACCAGCATCCTATATGCGGTCTCCTTTACAGGTGAACCACTCTTTCCTAAGATTCTACCAATAAACCGAAATCGATTGCTCATCTTCCCTACCACACCTCTCACATTCCCTATTCTTCACTAATCATCGTCAAAACCTAAAATTGTAGTCTTACCGTCAGCTTTCATCAACCTTTCCTCTTTAAGCTCACAAATTTCCCCACCTAATTTCCCACCAAGCAAAATATCATCATCACTTTCAACATCAGATGATCATCATTACCACCACCACCACCACCACTATCTGCCCTATCTTTTCCCCCTCAGGTACATGATTTTCAGTCTCAATACATTCAACCTCAACACAAACAGGATTATCACTCTTTTCTGTGTTTTTGCTATTAATTAACCTCACAATCCCAAACTCATCACAGTTATCTTGATTAAAAACTCTGTTACAGCTAGAAAATTCATGAAATAAGTTTTAAGACCTTGTCATCAGTATCAACTTCAGCCCTCTACTTCCGTTTTATTCCTTTTTAATTTCTCTTAATATAGCTTCCCAAAATTCCATGCAAAACTCTATTGTATTTATCTGGTGTGAACTGCTGAGATTTCTGCAGTGTCACCATCTCTAAAAATTACCTCTTCCTTTCCTAAAATTATTATCATGATTTTGGTATCTATTTCGTCTCACCCCAAACTGACAGGCTGGGGTACAGTTTAGTTTCTAATCTGTTCCTTCTGTTTTCAAAATTCTTGCCATCAGACCTTTTACCATTACTTTCCCAGTGCCTGTTTCTTTGCTCATGACCCCTTTCATCATTATTTTCTATTTACTCATTTTTACAGTTCTGGGGGCCATAAAATATTATATCTTGACTCTCATTGTCTGGTGTGTGAGACAGCTGTGGACATGCTGCTGTTCCACAACTGTCCTGGGTACCATATTCAGGAATCAGTTATATTTCTATTTCTGACCCTTTTTCTGTAGAATTTCCTATACATGCTGACAACATTTGATGAGTTGCTTAATTGATGTGGCATTCTTTACCAGAAGGGTGGGGTTGGGGTCGATTGATTGGGGAAGGAGATCAGACAGCGAGGTCATCGGTCTCGTCGGATTAGGAAAGGACAGGGAAGGAAGTCGGCCGTACTCTTTCAAAGGAAGCGTCCCGGCATTTGCCTGGAGCGATTTAGGGAAATTACGAAAACCGAAATCGGGTCGGCCGGATGCGGGATCGAACTGTCGTCCTCCCGAATGTGAGTCCAGTGTGCTAACCACTGTGCCACGTTGCTCGGTCCAGAGGGGATCGGTACGTGTCTTGTGCAACTACTTTCACCAAGTGTGTGACTTTGTCGGCTACTGTTATACACTAACGGACAAAAAGACTCGCAACACCGAGGAGGAGTCGAGTGACAGAATATAAGTTGATAGATGTGTTTCTCCATCCTAAAGACGGTGCCTGCTATAATTTGACACCAGCCGCATAAGAGTGGCGGTAGTACCAGCGCTGTGAGGTTCGCTTTAAAAACGCGCTGTAATGGTGGTGAGCATTAGTTACCTTCGGTATCACAGAGGGCGACTCGATGTTAGTCGACAGTGCCTTCGAGGTGACAAAGATGCAATTATCAACACCTCACAGAGTTTCAACAAGGTCGTATAGTAGGGCTACGAGAAGTTGGACGTCCGTTCTGCAATACTGTAGAAAGACTTGGCACGAATGTAGCCACTGTATGTAATAATTTGCTGGAAGCTGTCGACACGAGAATGTACGGCTGCAAGAAGACCGGGCTCCGGACGGGCCACGTGACTCTACTGACGAGGGAACCTCCCCATAGCACCCCCCTCAGATTTAGTTATAAGTTGGCACAGTGGATAGGCCGTGAAAAACTGAACACAGAACAATCGAGAAAACAGGAAGAAGTTTCGTGGAACTATAAAAAAATAAGCAAAATATACAAACCGAGTAGTCCGTGTGCAAGATAGTCAACGTCCAGGAGAGTGTGAGCTCAGGAGTGCCGTCGTCCTGTGGTTAGCGTGAGCAGCTGTGGAACGAGAGGTCCTCGGTTCAAGTCTTCCCTCGAGTGAAAAGTTTACTTACTTTATTTTCGCGAAGTTATGATCTGTCCGTTCGTTCACTGACGTCTCTGTTCACTGTAATAAGTTTAGTGTCTGTGTTTTGCGACCGCACCGCAAAACCGTGCGATTAGTAGACGAAAGGACGTGCCTCTCCAATGGGAACCGAAAACATTTGATCGCAAGGTCGTAGGTCAACCGATTCCTCCACAGGAAAACACGTCTGATATATTCTATGACACTGGTGACGGCATGTGCGTCACGTGACAGGAATATGTTGTCGACCCACCTAACTTGTACACTTGGCAAAAGGGTAAAAAGATTCTTCTACCTTGCCTGATTTAGGTTTTTTTGTGCATGTGATAATCACTCCCAAAAAAGTGATGAAAACATAAGAGTTTGTCACATAAACTGCAACAAATGAATGCAACAGTTTCACAGTCACGCAGTTTTACCTGTGCTCTGTCAAAACATATGTTTCTAACGTTCTCAAATTTTTCTGTGTGTAGACCGTCAAATCCTGCATATGTCCAAGCAAATCTGTACATGTCCTGGAATTTTGGAGAGCGAAGTTGATTATGTGTGAGTGCCTGAACTTTGATAATTTACACACGATCACATAATCAGTACTGCTCTATGTACCTGTGCAGATTCGCAAAATAACTGTCTGAAAATAAAAAATTAAACTTTTCACTCGAGGGAAGACTTGAACCGAGGGCCTCTCATTACGCAGCTGCTCACGCTAACCACAGTGCTCCTGAGCTCACACTCTCCTAGACGTTGTCTATCTTGCACACGGACTAATCAGTTTGTATATTTTGCTTATTTTTTTTCATAGTTCCACACAACTTTTCCCGTTTTCTCTATTGATCTGTGTTCAGTTTTCAAGGCCTATCCACTGTGCCAACTTATAACTAAATCTGAGGGGGGTGCGATGGGGAGGTTCACTCGTGAGAGGGAAGACCGTCATGTTCAGCATATGGCTCTAGTGCACCATACTGCATTTTCAGTAGCAATTATGCAGCAGTTGGCACCCCAGCAACACTACAAATTGTTACAAATCTGTTACTTCAAGGACAGCTTTGAGCCAGTGTGCATTCCACTGCCACCGAACTGCCGCCATTTGTGAGTTCAGTGGTGTCGAGCTAGAGCTTGCTGGAGGGGAAGACTGTTGTTTTTTCCAATGAGAGCTGGTTCTGCCTCGGTGTCAGTGGTGGCTGTGTGTTGGTTAGCAGGAGGCCGCGTTAGGACCTGCCACCGACCTGTCTGTGTGCTAGACACACCGGACCGACACACGGAGTTACGGTCGGAGGTGTGATGTCGTATAACAGCAGGAGCACTCTCGTGGTCATCCGACATATCCTGTCTGCACATTTGTACGGTAACCTGGTGATTCGACCTGCTGTGCTGCCATTATGAACGGCACTCCAGCTGGCGATTTCTAACAGGATAACGATCACCCTCACATCTCTGTTGTAACAAGATATCCTCTGCAGAGTATCTACAAGTTACCTCAGCCTGCTCTATCACCATATCTTTCTGCAATCGAGCACATACGGGAAGTCATCGAATGACAACTCTGTCAGTCAAGTGCAGCATTCCAGAATCAGATTTTCACTCTGCAGCGGAGTGTGCACTGATGTGAAACTTCCTGGCAGATTAAAACTGTGCACTGGACCGAGACTCGAACTCGGGACCTTTGCCTTTCGCGGGCAAGTGCTCTACCACCTGAGCAACCCAAGCACGACTCACACCCTGTCCTCACAGCTTTACTTCTGCCAGTACCTCGTCTCCTACCTTCCAAACTTCACAGAAGCTCTCCTGTGAAACTTGTAGAACTAGCACTACTGGAAGAAAGGATATTGCGGAGACATGGCTTAGCCACAGCCTGGGGGTTATTTCTAGAATGAAATTTTCACTCTGCAGCTTAGTGTGCACTGATATGATACTTCCTGGCAGATTAAAACTGTGTGCCGGACCGAGACTCACACTCGGGACCTTGGGTAGCTTAGTTGGTAGAGCACTTGCCCGCGAAAGGCAAAGGTCCCGAGTTCGAGTCTCAGCCCGGCACACAGTTTTAATCTGCCAGGAAGTTTCATGTGCAGCATTAATTGTCCCTGTATTGACGAACCAAGTGCAACAGGCAGGGAACTCCCTCTCACATACTGACATGCGGCACCTGTGCATCACAATGCCTGCCCATTTGCATTCAACATTGTGATTGTTACACTGCTTATTAACCTACCAGCATTTTACATTTCTGATGGCTTTTTTCGCACTTATATTAACTTGTGATTCTGGAATATTACTCACTTAAATATGTTACCTAGACAAATGTATTTTCATTTCTCTACATAATAATTTTTGAGGGGACAGTTTTTATGTCTGCCATTGTATTTGGGCTTACAATGTGTCATAGCCTGAAAACATCTGGTGTATAAGGCAATGTCGTCTCCCCATGGTGTTTGGTCCTGTTCTTCAGTTGGTTTTTTTATTGCGTGGACTTATTGCTCATTGTTGCCTTCTTCTTCTTTTCAACCATGAAGCTGTTCCAGTGATCAAGCTTCTCCTAATTGTTCTCAAACTGTTGCTGGGCTCTGCTGCCCAGATAAAATTAGTAGCAAGTCAGTCAAATACTTCCAGCAATTTTTTCCAATTCTCACTGGTGTCTCTGGGAAAGACAAATGGATGTCTGATGTACAGCTGACTTACAGCTTTCTTCTTCCTCTTAAAGAAAGAAAGAAGGAAAGAAAGAAATCTGGTTCCTAAATTTTCGAATCTTAGGATGATGTAATATTTGTATTCCTGCTCCTGTTTGTGGTGTAGGCAACGTGACATAGTGATGTAAATGTGAAGTACCCGGAATCTCCACCACACACTGTCTCATTGTAACTACTCTCGAGCCCAAATCTGAAGGAAGGCCATGAAAAGGCACCAAAAAGGGTATTCCCGGAAAAAGGAAGTCTGCTAGTATGAAATGTAGACCCCAATTTGAGGAAGAAATTGCCACGAATGTACATTTAGAGATCAGCATTGCATGTTAGCGAATTATGGACTGGGGGAAATCCAGAGAAGATGAGAATCAAAGTATTTGAGAGGTTGTAATGGGAAGGATGTCAAAAATTAGGTGAGCAATAAGATTAGAAATGAGGCAGTTATTCACAGAACTGGTGAAGTGAAATACGTGTGAAAAACACTGGTATGGAGAAGCAACTAACTGATGGAACTCGTGTTAAGACATCATGCAAAAACACCTATGGTGCTAGACGAATCTGCACAAGGGTAAAAAATGTAGGGGAACATATTGTTTTAGAGATCTGGGAACCGCAGCTAAAGTTGTACGTGACGGATAAAATCTTCCACACTTTTATTGAAAAGTCGTAACTAGTTTTGCATCAATAAGGATGAATCTTCAGGTGATCTGTACAAGAAATTGAAACGTTAAAGAATTGCAACGATTTTAAAAATAAATGTGTCATACCACAAAAGTTCATATATCAGTGAGAGCTGAGTATTCACAAGTTTATTTTTTTAACAGTCACAGTGCAGCAAAGTAAATGCTATGATCCAAGTTACATCATTCGTTGTCAATATTAAACCGATACCACACTAAAAGCAGTTGTTTATGACTGGGACTGCACCCCACCTATAAGTTAGATGAAAATCAGATAAAATTATTTAAATTTTTGACACCTGTCTAGTTGTGGGAACTAACTAAAAACATCACATTAGCACACGTTAACCCTGGCGGAGGGATATAATTGAATCTTTAATGCCTCACTGTGTCACAGAGATGAGAGAAGAGTGCACAGCACCAGCATAAGCAGTACCTGTGGCTCGTAAGCGAGGTGGTGCTAGTGCGAGCCTCAGACTGAATTAGTGCTGTCTGTGACAAGAAAGCTGGGGATTGCCATTACAAGTTACATTATCATTGCAAACTTCTTTTTTAAAAATGGTTAAAGACGTTAAAACACAAGTTAATATGCCCCTGGAAAAAACCTTCCTAATAACATGAACTTTTTGAATACTAAATTGCACTATTTTTAGAACCAGCAAAGCATCTAGTGTATCCATATTATTGCAAGGCACATAAAGATGGTGTTTTTTTTTTTTGAAAAGCCAGTTACATTAAATGACTATAAAACTAAATAAAATGAAGTCTTACGAAAACAAAATCAGAATGAAGAAGAACAGTGTCGTGTAGGGATGTAACAGTTAGGTGGGCTGATTGTTATCTACTTATACAGTTAAAACTCAATAGCAGGCTTGGGGCACAGCTTAGTCTGGGTGTTAAGAGTAGTTTTGGGAAACTTTTTTAGTGACCTATAACTTTCAACCTCCTCTGAGTTGTTGGGTGTAATACACTTATTTTCACAGTGCAGCACAAGCAAATTTGAGTGAAAGCTAGTAACCATATGATCTGTTTCACGTGAATGGGCACTTAAAGTTGATCTCGAGTCCAAGTTGTTCCTATATTCTCTAAAACGGACCTCAAAGCTTCTTCCTGTCTGGCTATATATTTTAAGTTATCTCACATTTTGTCTACTCTATGAATGAATTTTAGGCCATTATTGTTTGGGACAAAATAAGTCAGAACTATTTTCTTTACTTTACTGCACCATGACTGTTTAAAAGAATAAACTTGTAAGTACTTGGCTCTCATTGATAGATGGGAGTTTATGGTAGATCTGTTTTTAAAACCATTGTAATTCTCTAACGGTTTCAATTTCTTATACAGATCACCCAAAAATCGAACTCTGCCTTTTTAATAAAAGTATTTTAACAGCCAGTGTGGAAGATTTTATTCATCGCTGCAAGGGAAAGCAGAGACTGAGAGACATTCAGCAAGTAATTGGGCTGGAAGTGCTACTGTGACAATAAGAGGTTCGCCCTGAAGAGAAGCTTGTGCAGGGCCACATCAAACCAAACAGAAGACAATAATAATAATAATAATAATAATAATAATACCTGGGAGAGATTATACGGAAAATAGGACTGAATTCAACAGCCAATGAAGAAAGGGTTACAAAACTACAAAAAGCATACAGATTTACATGGAACCATTACAATAAAAGAAATATTTCCATTAATGCCAAATTAAGACATTACAAAACAGTAGTCTTACCTGAGGCCTTGTATGCCTCAGAAACAACAGTAATCAGAGGAAGAACTAAAATCAAGGAAAAGCAAGAGAGGAAAATTCTGAGAAAGATCTATGAGCCAGTTCAGAGACAGGGGATTTGGATAGAGAGACCAACAAAGGAATTGTACAAACAGGCAGAGACAATTACAGACAATATCAGAAAAAGAAGGGCAAAATTTTATGGCCACATTCATAGGATGAATGAAAATAGGCTGACCAAGAAGATTTTTAACATAGTGGTGACGAATAAGGTGAAAACTAACTGGGTAAAGGAAACCATGGAAGACCTCAAAAATGTAAACATCTCCACAGAAGAAATATCAAACAGAGAAAAAAATCAACAAACACAAATTCGAAGAAACACCAAAAGAGAAGAAATCAGGAAAGAAGTGGACAGAAGAGAGGAAGAAGAAACACAGTGAATTTATGAGAGGTTTTTGGGAAGACAAAAGAAAAAGAGAGAAAAAAGTGCCATAAATTTGAAATGTACCATTTTATGTGCCATATTGTCATTGTGAATATTGATTGTGTTTTAACACCTCCTTAATGGGGAATTAACGATAATAGTAATAATAATAATAATAATCATAATAACTGCATAGAAGTGATGGAAGAAACAGATGCCTATAAATATCTAGGATACAGGCAAAAAATAGGAATAGATAACACAAATATTAAAGAAGAACTAAAAGAAAAATATAGACAAAGGCAACAAAAATACTGAAAATAGAATTGACAGCAAGAAACAAGACAAAAGCTATAAATACTTATGCTCTACCGATATTGACCTATTCATTTGGAGTAGTGAAATGGAGTAACACAGAACTAGAAGCACACAATACTCTTACATGATCACACTGCCACAAATACTGAATACATCATGTACATTCGGCAACAGACAGATTCACATTAAGCAGATAGGAAGGAGGAAGGGTATTTATCGACAAAAAACCTACATTATGGACATAAAATAGAAAGAAACTTCCACATGGGAAAAATATATTAAAAACAAAGATTCCAAGACTTACCAAGTGGGAAAGCGCCGGTAGACAGGCACAATAAATAAAACACACACACACGGAATTTCTAACTTTCGCAACCAACGGTTGCTTCTTCAGGAAAGAGGGAAGGAGAGGGAAAGACGAAAGGGTGTGGGTTTTAAGGGAGAGGGTAAGGAGTCATTCCAATCCAAGGAGCGGAAAGACTTACCTTAGGGGGAAAAGAGGACAGGTGTACACTCGCACACACACACACACACACACACACATATCCATCCACACATCGATCAAGACGCATTCGACACACGGCTAAGAAAAGGCAATATATACTGTGAGACGGAAGGATTCGTGATTGCAATACAGGATCAAACAATAAACACCAGATATTACAGCAAGCATATTATTAAAGATCCCAATACCACAACAGATAAATGCAGACTTTGCAAATAACAAATAGAATCACATCACATCACAATCACATCACAAACGGATGTACAATACTAGCAAATACAGAATACACCAGAAGACATGACAATGTAGCAAAAATAATACATCAACAACTTGCCATACAACATAAACTAATAAAACAACACGTTCCCACATACACGTATGCACCACAAAATGTACTGGAGAATGATGAATACAAATTATACTGGAACAGAACCATTATAACAGATAAAACAACACCACACAACAAACCTGACATCATACTCACCAGTAAAAAGAATAAATTAACACAGCTAATCAAAATATCCATACCCAATACAACAAATATACAGAAGAAAACAGGAGAAAAAAAATTGAAAAATACATCCAACTGGCTGAGGAAGTCAAGGACATGTGGCATCAGGATAAAGTTGACATTATACCAATTATACTATCAACTACAGGAGTCATATCACACAATATCCACCAGTACATTATCACAATACAGCTACACCCAAACGTATATATACAACTACAGAAATCTGTAATTATTGATACATGTTCAATTACCAGAAAGTTCCTAAATGCAATGTAACATATACCGCACAGTTAAAAGGAAGTCACGCTTGATCACGGTCCGCATCACTTTCCATTTTTAACCAGACATAACGTCTGAGAAAGGAAAGAAGATAATAATAATAATAATAATAATAATAATGAGATTAGGAAAATAAATCAATTTTTTAGTGACTTACATTAGATTCAGTTTATTTAAAGTTGTTCGTGACCTCCATGAGTGCAACTTCTATTCCACCTGGTTATTAAGGGGACCATGACTTTGCTGGTGTTGATAATCAGCTCTCTCATCCTGTGATAAGCTTCAGTCAGTTGATGAAATTTTTTTCACCCAGCAAGTGGCCGTATCCTTCAAATGTAAGAACTTATGAAGAGATTTCATAGATGCCTTCCTCTACTTTGGTGTTTAAGTTTTTCCCTTTCTCGCTCACGGTAACTATCATATCGACATTACGAGGATTGGATGAAACGTAGTGGTAGCACAAGCAGCCACTATGACCCACCATACAGTGTCTCAAGCTGCAACATCGTCGCGAAAAAACACAGTGACCCGTATATCTAATAAGTTTCCTTTAATTAACGTCTACGGTCACAATCTTTTCTGTTTAACAGATTACCGGTTTCGGTCTTTAATGACCATCATCAGATTTGTCTCATAAAATCAAAGTCCTAATGCACTGCAGCCATAGTGGCATAGTCAGCTGTTAAATGCGGAATCAGCACCAGCGTCATCAAATACATATATATCATGTCACATCACATCACATGCACAAGTCATGTTGTCAGTAAAACATGTCCTTGACTTCCTCAGCCAGTTGGATGTGTTTTTCAATTTTTTCTCCTGTTTTCTTCTGTATATTTGTTGTATTGGATATGGATATTTCGATTAGTGGCGACATGACTCATGCATGTGACGTGATTTATGTGTATTTGACGATGCTGGTGCTGATTCTGCATTTAACAGCTGACTATGCCACTTTGGCTGCAGTGCATTAGGACTTTGATTTTATGAGACAAATCTGATGATGGTCATTAAAGACCGAAACTGGTAATCTGTTAAACAGAAAAGATTGTGACCATAGACGTAAATTAAAGGAAACGTATTACACCACATAGTGGCTCGTGTAATGTAGGTGGAGGTGTTGATGATACTGTATGTAATAGAAAAAAAAAGCTGGGCTCCGATGGGGATTCTGTGCTGTAGAAACAATGGGACTAACCTGTTTTCTAAACAAAAGTAATCAAACAGTATTTTTTCATTCACCTGTGTAGGAGGTAGAAACCTGACTGGTCCACACTGAGCTACCTACAGCTACATCTACATCTACGTACCAGAAGCCATGTTGCAGTGTGTGACAGAGGCTGTTTTGTGTACGATTGTCACTCCCTGCATTTCATGTTTCAGTCACGAACAGTGTGTGGGACGAACGATTGCTGGCAAGTCCCCTTGTGATCTTGAATCTCACTGCTTTTACTTTTGTGGCCTCTTCGTGAGATACACTTAGAGTGGAAGCAATTTATTGGTTGACTTTCCTACGACTATACATTTTTAAGTCCCTACTTTGATGAACATTTTTTTTTTTTTTTTAACTAGTTTCTGAATCACTCGAACAAACAGGCTGCCACCATGAAAATATTCACAAAAAGATAAAACTTAGTATAGCGTAGGCAAAGCACTGCCAGAAAAAAATTAGTACGCCTGGAAAGGCGCCACCAATTTTGATCCGATGATGGTATATGCCACGTGGGGGATAGTAGATGTACTGATAATAGTTTAGCATTGTCTGCCAACAGGTAGCACAGTTACTACACTGACATATGTCGCTACCCTTTTATAGGGAATGCTCACAGCCAGATGGCAAAGTGTGGTACACACGTGTGAAGCAAGTAGAGAACCGGGCCACGGAGAAATGCTCGTGCTTCCCACAGCCAACTGAGAGAGTTTGAAACTCGTCAAATTTGCCATTCTGAGTTGCAGTATGGGCGTTTTGGAGAATTGCCGCACAGATTAGACGTGCTATGTCAGTTCTGCTACAATTCTGGTACCAGTGGTCACACGAACATTCTCAAACCTGTGGAATCCTTATCAGGTAGGACTGACGGAGTACGTCGAAAAAGTTCAAAGAAAGGCAGCACGTTTTGTATTGTCACGAAATATGGGAGAGAGTGTCACAGAAATGATACAGGATTTGGGCTGGAAATCATTAAAAGAAAGGCGTTTTTCGTTGCGAAGGAATCTTCTCACGAAGTTCCAATCACCAACTTTTCCTCCAAATGCATAATTATGACACTGACCTACATAGGGAGGAACGATCACCACAATAAAATAAGGGAAATCAGAGCTCGCACGGAGGTATAGGCGTTCATTCTTTCTGCAAACTATACGAGATTGGAATAATAGGGGATTGTGAAGATGCCAGGCACTTATATGTGATTTGCAGAGTATCCGTGTAGATGTAGATGACGTTATGGGTGCCGATGCAGCACAGACGCCTGCCAGGATCTTCATATAGTAAGAGCACTAGTGGTACATCGTACAGCTGCCACAGCACACATAATAGGGATTGCGAGCCCAGACGTGTCAACACCAACTGTCGCGAACCGGTTACTAGCAGTGGAACTACGGGCGGCCACACCTCCGGCCCAACTTCCTCTCACACCACAGCATCGACAGGCACGGCTTGACTGGTACCGCCAAATGGTCACTTGGAAGGTGGAATGGTGTACCACGATCTTCAGTGATGAGAGGAGATTCTACCTGCACACAAGTGATGGTTGTCTGCACGTACAATGTAGACCTATTGAGTGCCGTCTCGTAGACCATATAAGCTACAACTCTCGTTCATCTTTGATGTTTTTGGAGGGGACACTAACTGGCACTAAGTGCTTGCAAAATGTTGTTAGATCCGTCTTTTTTTACTGTTGCAATGGGAAGGTGATGTGTTGTTCCAGCTGAATAATTTTCATCTGCACGCTGCCCGTGAAACTCGACCTACTCTTTTGTGGTGGCAGAAGAGCCAACACCGTGTTACGAGTGGAGGCCAAAATGCACACGTGCTAGCTCACGCAGGCTGGCGTGAAGAGGGAAGAACTATACTGACGTCAGGTCTGGAACATGACAAGGAATGAGAATTCAGAAAGCGGATGTAATTAGTTTGATACTTAACTTTAATCTGTTAATGATGAATGTCACTCTTGATGGTACGTGATGCACAATATTATCTGTTCAGAATACGTTCTTGAAGATATGAATTATAGTAACTGAATATGGCGCCTTGCTAGGTCGTAGCAAATGACGTAGCTGAAGACTATGCTAAACTGTCATCTCTGCAAATGAGAGCGTACGTAGTCAGTGAACCATCGCTAGCAAAGTCGGCTGTCCGAGTGGGGTGAGTGCTAGGAAGTCTCTCTAGAGTAGACCTGCCGTGTGGCGGCTCTCGGTCTTCAATCACTGATAGTGGCGACACGCATGTCCGACGTATATTAACGGACCGCGACCGATTTAAAGGCTACCACCCAGCAAGTGTGGTGTCTGGCGGTGACACCACATACTCTATATAAGACAAACAGCGACTGCTACGGCCAGCACGATTTCCAGACTTCTCTCCAGTCGTGCACGTGTGGGATGTAACGAAATGAGAAGTGATTCGTGCAACTCGTCAAGCAATAAGTCTTACAGTACTACGTGAATGTGTTGAGCTGGTGTGGTGGAACACACCCCAGCACAGTGTTCACAATCTGTACAACTGACTGGATGCCAGCGTCCGTGCCTACATTGCTGCACATGGAGGGCACACCATCTATTACTGTGGGTGTTTCAGCATAGGTCGATACCTGATCCTCAGAACTACTTGTGCCACTGATCTGTAAACATAGTAATTTCATGTGCTCCCTATGCACTGTTGCAACAATAAATTCTGAGCAAATTGGAAACCTCTAAAAGGATGTCCTCTTTTTTTCTGGCTGCGTATTTGCCATAAAACGTGTGGGATTGACTGTTGCTTATGAACACTACAGAAGTTCCTCGAAATGGTCAGCTCTGACGTCACTGCAGTACTGTGCTGATTTATTAAATGATTAGCAGCTCTGCCTCACAGGTATAAGTAGTAACGTTTTTAGTGTTCCAGTTTAGTTCTTCCAATGTTGGAGTATTATTTGAGTACACCTGTCATTTCAGTTTGCCCCATAGTTAAAAATCAGACTGAGAGATCAGGCAGTCAATGTGGTCAGGAGATAGAACTGCCTCTGCCGATTGTCCTCTCCTCACCCGACACTTCACACCACGGCAGTCGATCGGTGCTTCGAATGCACGAATTCGAACATTTTTTGTGATGGGCATTTCTCCTACTCTTTAATGAGGGTCAGTTCCATTATCAGTATTGTAAATATTTTCCGAGTCAGTTTTATTTTGTTCACCCTGTATAAATAAATAATAACAATCAAATGTGTAGCCTTTGCAGATAACCGTGCAGTCTTTGGAAAAGATTTAACACGTATCAGAGAAAGCAGACCAACAAATCTCAACATCCAATACAAAATAAATGACAAGTGTTGTGTCTGCCCCAAAATCATTGAAAACATATTCTGGGAAAGTTCTGATATTTAAACGTCTCAGAAAAAAAATCTGTTGAACCAAAGGACTGACGAGAGAAGCAAACAAAGCCTTATTCCAGAAGTCGTCAATTGCAGATGGACTCCTCACTTACACTCTCAGTGAAAAAACTCTTCCTCAATGTAAAAATTAGACAAAATGAAACAGCTGTAAAAGTGCTGTAGGCCACACAATGCATAGTCATACTTAATTTATTAGAAGTACAAATAATAGAGAGAAAGAGGAAAGGATACTTCAAAAAACTCTGGAACCCACTAGAGATGAAAATGGCAAATACAAATTAGGAAGGAACAAAGGAGTCTAAAATAAATCCCCGAACTGTCACACAAGATCCAGAGAAGACTATTGAGTTTCTGAGGACAGGTGTAAAGAATGGATGGCAATGTATCCACTAAAAGACTCTTCCAATATAACAATAATCACAATTACTCATAAAGACTTAGGAAAGAGGAAAATAACTGGAGACAGCTTTCAAAACAGAATAACTCAGAACCAAAATAAAAAAAAACTATATGGGTCTTAAACAAAAACTGAGGAAATGTGCTAGAATCTTGACCCAGGAACAAAAAGAAAGCACACTAAGAGAATATAGGGAGGAGAACTGTATGTGAAAGAAAAATGCCCCCGGGTAATTGTTTTACGATATCCACAGTTGACTGTTTCCAAAACAAGTGCGCCTTCAGCTTCTGACTTGAAAATAGAATTTTCCTTTGAAACTACTGGAGATCTATTTATTCATTTGATCTTCACAATTGCAGCCTATTACTCCAAATCCTTATACAACTTGCATTTGACATACAATAAAGAGTGAATATATTAATTGTTAGGATATGTTACTTACAAATATTACAAAAAAAGAAAATCTTGATACTGTAACATTACTGTGAAAAACCGAATATTACAACAAAGGAATAAAAAATGTAAAAATAGAGATAATGTCTTTCTATAGGATAAACTACCTTTGAGCCCTAATCCTTTACCCAACTGTATTGCCTGACACAATAAGTGAACAACCCAGAAGGGAAGAAGAAATGTAAAACTACAAGGGTTGAGAGGGTATGTGAGATCATTTTGGCGATAAAAAACTGAGTCAAATTTGTGAGGAACTTGACAGTATGAGACCGCCATCTGGCACAGATGTGTGTACCGATTCACTCGGGGATCGTATCGTGGAGCTATTGTACCTCCCCTGAGCCGAGCTGGTCCTCAGTCGCTGTAACTGATCCTCAGTGTTGCTTCTGGGAACAGATCTGAGGTTCTTGCTGGCCACAGTAGTACATCGTCATGCAGGCAGTTCATACAGACATTTGCCATGTGTGTAGAAGTATTGTGCTGTTGAAAAACAGCATCCCGATACTGTGGCACGAGAGGTAAAGTGTGAGGATGCAGGATGTCTATGATGCAATGTTGGGCCGTCACAGATCCACTGCAGTGATCTGAAGTCACATCCGACGGTTTCCCTCACCGTGACGTGGTGACTGACACTACGGTGCCTCTCCAAAACAGTGGAAGAAGCGACTTTACTATTAGAGCTTATGCTTATTATCTGGAAACTACCATATGCCCTTCAACTCACATTTTCATGAATTATGAAAAGTTTATGCGTGGTACACAGAAAATTTGCAAAAAAAAAAAAAAAAAAAAAAAAAAAAAAAAAAAAAAAAAAAAAAAAAAAAAAAAAAAAAAAAAGGCGGGGGGCGTCCTAATATCGCAACAATACTGTGAAATACATAATAACATAATACTATAACAAAGAAATTTTGAGAAAGCATTTGACTCAGTAGCACACCTACCCTTATGGTAAAAAATTGATGATATGGGGCAGTGGTCAAATTTTTGACAGAATTGAAGACTTCACAGTAGGGAGGACACAGTGTGTTATCTCAGGTCGAGAATCATCGGCCGGGGTAGAAGTAACTTTGGGTGTACAGCAGGCAAGTGTGTTGGGACCTTTACTGTTCATACTGTCTATTAATGACCGTGCAGACCATATTAATAGTAACCTCAGTCTTTCTGCAGATGATGCAGTTATCTATAATGAAGTACTGTCCGAGAGAAGCTGCATAAATGTTCTGTCATATATTGATAAGATTTCAAACTAGTGCAAAGATTGTGTGCTCCATAATACGAAAAAACATAGTATCCTACGACTACAATATCAATGAGTCACTGTCGGAACCGGCCAATTCGTACAAATAGCGTGGAGTAACATTTCGTTGGGACACAAAATGAAATCATTTCGTAGGCTCAGTCGTGAGTAAAGCAGGTTGTAGAATTCAGTTTATTGGTAGAATACTGGGCAAGTGCAATAATTCAACAAAGGAGACTGATTACAAATCACTTGTGCAACCCAGTATAGAATATTGCTCAAATGTGCAGGAGTTGTACCAGGTACGACTAACGGGGGATATTGAACATATACAGACAAGGGCAGCACAAATTGTCACAGGTTTGTTTAATCCGTGGGAGAGTGTTACACAGATTCTGAAGAAACTGAATTGGCAGGCTCTCAAAAGTAGACATTCGGGAGGACAACAGTTCGGACCCGTGTCCGGCCAAGCAGATTTAGGTTTTCCGTGATTTCCCTAAATTGGTACAGGCATTGTCAGGATTGTTCCTTTAATCACCATAACTTTAGACCGTTCCACTCGCACCATCGACAGAGCAGGCTGTGCTAATGGTATACTACGCCTTCCACATCACTGCCAAAGGGTTCTACACAACACTGGTGACTACTTTGGAGGACAGTAACAGATGCAAATATGTAACTCTTTTGTATGGGTTGTGAATAAATAGTTGTCACTATTTAAGTTCCAACCCTCGTATATGCCCTTTTCATTTTGCTCTGTCCGTCTGCTATGAGTGTCCCTTGGCAAGTGGCATCGTGACCATTATTTTGCATGTCAAGGTGCTGTGGTACACAGCAGATCTCTGAAGTGGGTTGACGTTTTCACGGAATAACTGTCCCCACAATCGGGTGTCTCCGTACGGCAGGAACCCAGGTGCTCATTGCTCCGGCCTTGCAGATATGCTGCGTGCGCTTTTGCTCTCACGACATGCAGAATGGAAACAAAATTTCCCACACAATATGTGGCACAAAACAAACACATACTTGTAAATAACAAAACCGTATGCTCGAGGCCACGTCTGCCCTTCGTCGGATAGAGACGGAGGGAGTAACCCATCGCTTTCTTCAAAGTGACGTATCACCCGTCGAGTCTTACTTCGGAGTGCCCACACTGCTTCAAATGCAAGTTTCATTCGTTTGCCTTGCAGTTTTTTTTTTTTTTCAGATATGTGGTATATGGTCCCAAATTGGTCAGGTAATGTATTACTCTGCTCAGTGGGTGAAAAAAATCTAATTTTTAATCACTCCATGATTTTGGGAGAACACCATATTTTCCCCTGCCCCTGCTGAAGTTTCCCAGTCATTTTACAGTCTTGTAGTAACGCATTCATTTTGGCCTCAGTTCCAAGTATTCTTCATACTTCCATTTGAACATCTTCCTGTAACCAGTATAGAGCCCCTTATACCTTTAGATCAGATTTACTTTTTGTTCCAACTGATCCGTAGTGAGGAGATCTTCTGGGATGTGGAAAACGTCAGAAAACCAGACTATGCAATAACTAACTATTTACAAAATAAGAACAGATATGCTAACGTACGTTCCACAGATCCCCGAAAGAAATTTCCATTGTAAAAAAGAAAAAAGAAAAGAAAAAATCTTAGGCATTGTAACATTTAAAAGTATATGAAACTTGTCACCAAATATTTAATGTTCACTACACTTAGGTGCATATGATAATTTTAGGCTATTGTAGTCACGCATGAGCAAATAAAAAAAATAAAAAATTAAAAACATTTTACAGCACTTACTTTCGATGATCGCATTAGTGCACAAAATTTGTACAGAAATCATATTGTAAGCAACATTCATATTACGGTGATGTTAAAAATAACATACACACATCAGTCAGTTCTGCTAAGAAATATCTCTATTGAGTAGAATGTGTTGGCCATCGATAAATCCCTTACTCTCTTCTCAGACTGAGTGTTATTAGTACTTAAACTTTTTATGACTGTTCCCATGTTATTGAAAATGTGTATTGCTCAATACTAGACACGTTTATGAACCCAGGTAAGTGACTTTAAATTTTTGTGAAAGTTATTCTTATTTTTAGTGTTGATTCCATGAACTGAGCTGTTGGTTTGAAAAAAATATACTTTTTTTTGGATAATTTCATTAAGGAATAAATATCACTGTATTGGAAAGCAGTAGTTAGTATCCCCAGTTCCTTAAACAGCCCTCTGCAGAACATTCTTGAGTTCACACCACAAATAATTCCTGTTGCATGTTTTTGGGCTCAAAAAACTTAGCCTGGCTTGAAGAGTTGCCCCAGAAAATAACCCTGTATGACATGGGATGAAAGAAAGCATGGTATGCTAGCCCTCTGTTTTTTTTTTAAAGCTACATTCGCATAGCAAATAGAGATTTGTTTAACACGCTTCAGCCATTAAATTTTTTATCAGGCTTTAATCCCAAGAATTTAACACTGTCAACATCTTCTATCTGCTTGTCATCACATTTCAGGCATATACTGGCAGGAACCTGATAGAAGTTCTGAACTGCATGTGGTATGTTTTGTCAAGGTTTGGTGACTGAATTGGCTTGGAACCATTTGTTAATGTCCTTAAAAATTTCATCAATCGGTATTTCTTATTCTATACTATTATTGCACTGTTTGTATCATCTCCAAAAAAAAAAAAAAAAAAAAAAAAAAAAAAAAAAAAAAAAAAAAAAAAAAAAAAAAAATTGGCATCTAGTATCATGAAATGTCATTTATATACGCAAGAAAATGTAAGGGCCCTGAGATGGAACCTTGGGGGACACCACATATTATTGGTTCCCATTTGGATGATGCCTGACAGCTGAATAGAAGTCTGTTTCCTATTGATACCCTTTGTTTACTGTCAGAGATACAGGATTTGAACAATTTTGCAATTTTTCTGGGACATTGTAATATTCTAATTTGCTTAAAAGGATATTGTTATTTGACAGTTCACAAAATATACCTTGGTAATATTTAATTTGTGGTCAAGAAGAGATGACTGTATATTATCTTTTCTAAAATTCTGGAGAGTGCCGGAAAAAATGAAACTGGACAGAAGTTTGATGATGGTATTTCTTTATCTCCTTTCTTGTACAAAGGCATAACTTAAGCATATTTCAGCCATTCAGGAAATGTTCCACTAATAAAAAATAGGTCACAAAAATAACTTAAAATGTCACTAAACTCAGAGCTACACTGTTTAATCAACCTTGTTGACATGTTGTCATAGCTGCTTGAATTGTTTGATTTAATGATTTTATGCTTGTCATTGTTTCTGCTGGAGTTGTGGTGATCATTATTATTGTAGCTACTATTATTATATATTATATTATTGTAGTTATTTGTAGTGACTGGCCTGAGATATTCCAGGGCAGCATCTTCTGAACCTTAGAACTCTGCTGAACACTATCTCTGTTATTCTGAAACAGCTCTGCCCCCCTGACCACACCCAGTCTGTCAGTCTCCAATGTTGACGGCACTGGCAAGGATGCCGCCAACTCGCTCCACACTGACAGCGGCCACATCGAGGGCTACGCCCTGGCACTGGACGAGACGGTGTCGGCGGGCACGGCCGCTACTTCGACCTCTGGCACTGACGGCCCCACCAACAGTGACGGCGCCAGCACTGTTATAAACAGTGGTGGCACCACAGCGAGCAGTGCTGCCAGCGGAGTGGGAGAGGAACAGCACACGGGCGACACTGAGTCGGCCAGCAGTGTCGACAAGAAGCCGCCGTTCTCCTACAAGGCACTCATTGCTATGGCCATAGCACAGTCACCTCACAGGTTGGTAGGACTGCAACGTAGTGCTAAATCACTTCATTAAAATACACTTCATCTATCTTAATATGTGATTCCGTAGTTCAGCACACCCACGGTACCGTAGATCAGCAAAGCCTCCACGCAGCATAAGGTTTCCAGCACATTCGAGACTCGACTGCACATTCCGTGGCCCTGTATTGGTGGGGTGGAGGCGGTCATGTTGCATGTGCATAGCAGCTGTTAGTTTTGTTACTGTCTAGGTCTCGCATAAGTTGAGTGTAGTGAGAATGTTTACTATTACAGAGAGAGTGTTTTTAGTGGAAGATGTTTCCCATGCAGGAGGAAACTTTTGAAGCCTGTGGGGCAGCAATTTAGTTTGCATTTTCCTGCTTTGAGGTGACCGCATCGTGACACTGTATGTGGTTTCATTCACAAATTCCCGACAACAAGTTCAGTTCGTGATGCACCACGAACTGGTGGGCCCAAAATTTTAACATTTTGGACATCATGTTGTTGAGTCCAACATAATCAGTGAGGGGATCCTTACAAGAGGCTGAAGTTTCTTGTACAACAGCACATAAGGCTGCAACCAAAGAACTGGGGATTTATCCGTGTAAAATTTCTGCTGCGCAACATTTACATTACTTGAACCGTGCAAAGAATATTTGTTAAACTGTACGGAGTTAGTGTTTCAGATTGAACCGTTTTCACTGATAAGGCATGGTTTCACCTATATGGCTACATAATTCCAAAAAATGGACGAATTTGGTTACAGTAAAATCCATAAGCCTTAAGAGAAATACACTCTACGTGGGGAAAATCAGTGTGTGGCTTACCATAATGTGAGCACTAATTATAAGGCCGATCATTTTTGATACTAATGTCCCTTCCATTGATTGCTGTTCACAGATAATATATCTATTTATTGTCCTGCTGAATGAAAATGAAACCAGTGATTCATTTTTCCAAAAAGACAATGCTACTGCTCACATGGCATACTAGATCCTATGAGTTTTAGATGACGTGCCTGTAGACAGAGTAATTTTGAAAGATTTCTGGCTCCCGTGCTCACCAGATCTGTCTCCGTCCAAATATTTCCACTGGAGTGGGCGAAATGTTTCAGTCTCAATTTAACCCAAAGACAATACGTGAACTGAAGACAGTGATAATTGATTGTATGAAGTCAGTTACACACGAAACATTGATAAAGGTATCCGCAAATAAATCTAAACATGATAAACTATGGTTTCAAGAAAGAGTAAAACATTTGCAGCACTTACTGTGATATTGGTGCGTACAGTGTATTTAATTGTAATCAATGTAATTAATTAATTTTATTGTTTTAATTGTAATAATGTTGAATCTCCCAACATAACTGCAGCCACTGGCAGTGAATCACAGCCCCTAGTTTAGAGAGGTATAAACGTGCTACCAATCTTACACACTCTGCAAGGTGAGATGTGTTGAGCTCCCCACTGTGGAGAAACTTTGCACGTGCAGTGTATCATCCTCATATGGCAGATATAAGTTAGTGGTGTTTGTATCATCAGCCATAATTTTGGGTTGATCCTTTTTGTGTTCAGTCGTCTGACTGGTTAAATGTGATCCTCTTTAGTCCCTCTCCTGTACCACCCTCTTCATTTCAGAGCATCACGTCCACCCATCATTGTCAATTGTTTGATGGAAATATTTGAATTTCTTTCTTCCCATTTAGTTCTAACCATTCACAAGTGCCTCCAGTACCATCAGAGTTACCCCCTTTCCACTTAATACGACTTATCGTCCGGTCCTTTCTTCTTGTCAACATTTTCCAAGTGTATCTCGCTGATTCTGCACAGGAACTCCTCATCTCTCATCCTCTCAGTCCACCTAATTTTCAGCATCTGTCTGTTGCTCCACTTCTCAAATGCATCCGTTCTCTTCTTCCGTACCAGTTTCCTCACTGTTCATGACTGACTTCCATGCATGCTGTGTTTCAAATGTGCATTCACATAAATTTCTACCTCAAATTAAAACTTACGTTTGATACTATCATTGGTCAGGAATGACCCTTTTGCCTGCTTTTTTATGTCCGTCATTCTTTATCCGTCGTGCGATACTTTGATTCGGAGGTAGCAGAATTACTTCATGTGACCTACTTTGTAGTCCCCAAATTCTTGTTTGTCTCAGTCGGCTGAAAACTCTCCCTGTTGGACCACTCTGAAATGAATGTATTCCAAATCTCATCAACTCTGAATGCAGAAATGTAAACTGGTTTCATCTTACAAAGGTAAACTCATTGTTCCAAATATTTAATGGAACTGAATTGTTTAAGGGGACAGTTTGATGAACTGTACACTCATGTTAAAAAAACACAGAACACGTTGCACGACTAGAGATAGGACGTTCGTATTCACAGAACACCTACAATAGTATGTTCTGCAGAAATGATTATCAATTCAGTCACCTCAGGCCAGCATGTTGTCCTATTGCCTACTAGGCTCAAGCACCAACATGGGCCCAGATAACTCGTTCCATATGTGGTGGCATTGACGTGTATAATGTGTGAATGGTGTCGTGTGGTATAGCCATCCACGCTGCAGTCACCTGGCTCTAAAGTTTACCTGCGGTGTTGGGAGTGGGACACAGCACTGCACATCAATGTTTCACTGTGTCCCATACATTTTTGATTGGCGAAAAGTCTAGGAATATGGGGGGCCAGAGGAAAACGCTTACTTTCTGTGGCACCGAGGAGGCACATGTTTGTGCAGCAACACGTGGTCGAGCATTGCCTTGCTGAAAACTGGGGTCTGGGATGTTTTGCAGGATATTATTCACGAAGCTCACATTGGCCACAGTGCACTGGACGCGCACCCACTGTGATTTGTGTTAGTACCCTATAGCACCTTACACCGTAAGGCCTCGATATGGTGCTTTATGTCTTTTGCAAATGCAGTCGCTGTCATACCTCTCCCCCTGCGTCCGGTGAAGCAAAATGTGGCCGTCATTTCCAGACAGAACCTGGATGTGCCGAGAACACTATCTGATGCCATTCCTGTCCCCAATAGTGCCATTCCATACACCACTGCTGTGTAGCGTGTTTCTGCATGTTGATCAAAGGTAGGCAGAGAAGTGGCCAAAGTGCACGTAACCTGTGTCGTAATGAATGATGATGGTATTTCACCCCTGATAGTGTACAATGTGTTACACTCTTCCACTAGAGCCGAGGAGGATGCCGATCTGTCCTGCAGTGCCATTTAGATGACGTATTGATCTCAGAAGCAGTGAGGGGGTAGGGGGTGGACTGGACTGGGTGGTTCGGTCTGACCCATCTTGTCATGTTCTGTGGCCTTCCATGAACCATTCTGCGCACACACACACACACACACATTGCACTGCTGAAACACTTTTCCCCCCTTATGTGCAACAGTTTTCTGGATGGATGTATCACATTCTCTTATGCCAACAATGTGACCTGTTTCAGACACTCTTGATTTGACAGTACATTTCACGCACATGTCTGCAAGACATCCTGAAAGTCTGCCCAAGTCACGCTGATCCATTACCTTTTGTTTATTGTGACAATGAGAGCTGCACATGTTTTTTACTGGTAGGTGCTGTTGCGCTGCGATAGCTATGTTGATCTTGAACCCCTGGACTGAAGTGGTTCAAATGGTAATCATTTCTACAGAACATACTAATGTACATCACCTGTGAATGCCAAAGTCTTAACTGTATTCGTTCAAGGGTGTTTTTTGTTTTTTTTATCTCCTAAATTGTTTGTTGAACTTACTCCAATCTTTCTTCTCCTACATTTCTTCCCTTCTACCGTGCAATCATTTCACATATTTTTGTGTTTACAAACCAGCCATGTACCAGGATGAACAGCCACTGCTGAACTGTGGCCGAGAGCAAGGTAGACTTCCCTTTGGTGCAACATGAAGCTGAACACAATATACTTGAAGCCGATGGCTGCTTCACTATCCGAAACATCTGGACCCTTCCCTCCACCACCAGCATTTCTGAACTGTGGATTTGGGAGTTGTTCTTACAATACACTATCCGCTCCCATAATTATCGCGGCCCCACCCTGTGATACTGTAGTGTCCTCGCACCCTCCATCCAACGGTTTCCACCCTCCCTGTCCTATCACCTCCTCCCCATACTCGTCTCCCACCCATCTTTCCCCACCCCTCACTTTTTCGCTCCTTTTATCCGCACCTCCCTGCCCCACAACTTCCTGTTGGCATTCTAGTCCCTGCACTCTCCACCAGACACCACTTATTTCTCTCCTCCCCCTGTACACTACTGTCCCACCCCCTCCAGACTGCTGCTTCCGTTCTCTGTGAGAGCTGCAGTTTTTCCAGAGATGCCGGACATAGTGGTCATGTGTGCATGTGGTGTGCTTGCTTGTGCGAATGGATGTATGTGGCGTTCCTCCCCTCAAGAAGGTTTTGACCAAAAGCTAATGTGGAACTGTCTTTTTGTCATGTCTGTCTGCAACTCATTGTGTGACTTTTAAAGTGAGTAGCAATAAATATTTTTTTTTACTATTTTGTCAAAAACTGATATTCTGACTTTGTGGCTGTGTACAAAATACAGCCTTACTCTTACAGAGAAGATAACCGCAACCACTTTTTGTAATGCTATTTATCTATATAAATAGCATCATTACAGCATTCGAAGCAACAGGTTCATAATGAGACAGCTTGTTCTTTTAAGACACATTTTTCATTACTTTACATTAGCTTTCACGTTTTAATCCCCTAGCTGATGAAATTTGTGGTGGTGGTGGTGTCGAAAATTCTGTGCCATTATGTTCCAGTACTGACTGGCTCTGATCGTGCACCGACTAACACTATATGAAGCACTTTCTTTATGTGTATGTACACACATAATCTAAAGCACCACTCATACGCCAATAGGTTTGGCCACATAGAAGTATGTATACAAAGATGGCAATATCGCAACCATGATAATACCAAAGACTTTCCGTTTCAGACATATTTTGATATTTACATTGATGTGACAGTAGAAATTTACAGTCTACAAACTTTCCATTGCTTACTGGTGATATTAAAAGAGAACTGATTAAAATTAAGATAAATGAATAACACAGCCAGTTTGTTATAAAGTATTACTGCAGTGATAAGGAACAGATGTACATAAATAAATGTTACAACAGTGTACAGTGGACATGTCCGAGGAAATTTCATCATATGGGGGATTAAAAAGTGAAAGCTAATACAAAGTAATCAAAAATGTATTTTTAATGTGAACAAGCTTTCTTATGATGAACCTGTCAGTTCAAAACCGGTGACAGTCTTATTTATACAAATAAATAACATTATAAGAAATGGCTTGTTACTGTTATCTTCTCTGCAAGAATCCGCATGTAATCTTTCTTTTCCTTGTATTTTTAAATATGATTTAAAAGTGGCATGTCAGACGCCCATATCAAATGTGGCAAGAATCGCCCTTTGCAAGTAGTTCAGACTCGGTGTCTCTTTCAGATGATGTGCTCTGAGCCGTGCGCTGTTGTCTGTCTGACAGGAAGGCGAAGCTGTCCGAGATCTACGCCTACATCACGAGGCGCTTCCCTTACTTCGAACACAACAAGAAGGTTTGGCAGAACTCGATCCGCCACAACCTGTCACTCCACAAGTGCTTCGTCAAAGTGCTGCAGAAGGGTAGAAAGGAGAAGGGCAACTACTGGGTGCTCGGTGAGTGGTGGGGCGTCCAGATGTGACGTCGCCTCGTTCTGTCTTCTGGAACTCGTCACTGATAAAAATATAAAATTTCTGGTGCTTTCAGGAATCAAATTGTTGAAACACCACAAGCTTTCAAATGAGTGCGCATTGGCCATTGTCAAATGGAATGACTGCTGGTGGTCTGCTTATATACCCTTACATAATGTAGCTGATGGCTAGTGAAATGTTTTTGTACCCTTTTCTTACATGTTTGAGCTGAGTCGGAACATTCACATTTGGGCTGTCACCTATCTTCTCGTGCATTAATGTACCTTTAATGTAACTCAGTCACTGTTAATTATCTTGTTTATGTGAAGGACCTGCAAATCAGTGTCTCCGTGGAACTACGTGAAGCCCTAGAAAGACTTCAGTACCTATCCTTTGCCCCCATCAATTGTGGGAGGGAAAACTATATTTCCTCTAATTATGAAATGACATCATATTTCATCATTGTCTGTCTTGTATTTGTTTCACTGGGTATACTGATCACCATTACTTCATAACGGATACAATATAAATTACATACAAAATCCGCCATGGAGGCTCAACCAGAAATAATTAACATTTCATTTGAGATCTTCCTTTGTTCATTGCTGTTTACGTTATTGGTAAGGTTGTCTGCTCATTGACAGTCTAGACACCACTGAGCTGACATCAAAACATAAGAGGCTCCGCCCACAGCAGATGAAGGTGTTTACTTGCTGTCGCACTTGCCAATTATTCAAATCACACACCTCTCTGTTCTATTGTGCACAAAAGAGAAATAAAACAACTGTGTATAGTATGCATTTGCTAACTTAATCCCTGTTTAATACGTCTTTACTATTTTATCGTGATCATATTTCCTCGTCATAAATGGGAAGTGGGCAAAGACATTTGTTTAAATGTAACACTACCCTGCAACATCATCTGTGCCCTACGTATCAATATATAGGGGCGTACACATACTACTCATTTGATGTGCCAGCTTTAGTCGTCAGCATCTTTGTTTCTCCTCTTTCCTGGAAAATGTGAAAGACCAACGTCACATTCAGCTGTAAAAGGGAGTTTTCTCACATTTATTCTTAAGGCCAATGGTTATGGTGTTACATGGACAATATGTTTCACTAAGTGCAAAATTAGTGTGTTTTTACAGCAGAAAACAGAAGCACCTTGTTGCCTTCACACTAAAGGTGTACCCCATTAGCCCCTGTTTGGTATAGTATGTTAGTACGCTGGTTAGTAGATATGTTACTTTCTATCAGTTGTTGGAATCAATTTTTATAATTGATGTTTACATGTTTCCACATTCACAGTTGCAGCTGAGTTTCAATTTGTAGCCACAGAGTGGTCATAATTACCCCGTCGAGAAACACTTAGCGACCTCATCTGCAGGGTTCGCAGGAGAGCTTCTGTGAAGTTTGGAAGGTAGGAGGCGAGCTACTGGAGGAAGTAGAGCTGTGAGGACGGGGCATGAGCCATGCTCGGGTAGCTCAGATGGCAGAGCACTTGCCCGCGAAAGGCAAGGGTCCCGATTTCGAGTCTTGGCCCGGCACACACTTTTAATCTGCCAGGAAGTTTCATGTCAGCATAAACTCCGCTGTAGAGTGAAAATCTCATTCATTCTCTCTTCATTAAAAGATTTCAATTGAATGTGTCTATGTAGCAAGTGTTCACTTGACCCCAAGGCATCATAGGCATTTCTGTGGCTGCTGTTCTTCTGTGGTGGACACCGTATCTCCCAGGCAGGAACCAACAACATAGAACGAACTGACTGACCAGGAAATAACATGAATGTGGTACAATGTTTATTGTCATCCTGGTTTGCGAGTACATTGCGTCCATCCATCTCGTGATATGTACACATGAATTGAGGGAAGATCAGAAAGTAATGCCCAATATTTTTATTACCAACTAGTTCAATAGATAATAAAGCAAAAAAAGTCTCATATGAACTTAAGTCTTTTACCCACTTTTCCACGTAGTCACCAGCGTCATCGGCACATTTGTCCCATTGTGGTGCCAGTTTCCGTATGCCCTGTTCGCAGGAGTGTACTTGGTTGGAGTGTAGCCACCTGCGGACTGCTTGTTTCACTTCCACATCGATCACAAAACGTTGGCTGGCCATGCATTTCTTCATGGGACCAAACAGATGGAAGCCTGTCGGTTCTTTATGGTGGATGCTGGAGCCTGTCAAACCCTGATTTGGAAATTTTCTCACAAACAGAAGCAGCACCGAGGGGGTGAGCATTGCCACGAAGACGTTTGACACTGTCAGTTTTGTGGTATCTGTCACGGAGAGCGTGACAGAACTTAACTGAAGTTTTAATGTAGGCTGCAGTATTAACAATGATCCCGTGTTGAGCAAAGTCCAACAGTAACACACCGTGTGTATCCCAGAACAGTTATGAGCACTTTCCTAGCAGATAGAGCTACTTTGAATTTTTTTCTCATTCAGGAACCAGCGTATTCCCGTTCCATAGAGGACTACTCAGTTTCGGACATGTTTTGTTATGTACACCCGTGACTCATCACCAGTCATGATTCCTTTCGGAATGTTGAGCTCTTCTACAATGTAATGCTTAAGTGATCCGAGCTTGTCATCATTTGCTGGCCCTCGTGGTTGTCTGTCAGGTTCTGAAGTACCCAGCGAGCACTGACTTTACGAAATTTCGACACGTCATGAACAATATCGTATACTGGACCGTAGGAAACATTGGACTACTGCGATAACATTTGCAGCTGCAGGTACCGATCATTTAAAACTGCTGCCTAGGTGGCTCGAATGTTCTGTGGGGTTGCAGCTGTTACCGGCCACCCGGAGCGTAGCGAATCGCTATGGTGCCACAGCCCTCCCAGAAGAAGACACACATCTGCAGACATTGCTACAGTCTATACAATTGTCCCCATCTATGCCCCGCATGTAACGGTAAATAACACTCAGTTTATGCCCTGTGGCCCATAAATATCGAACAACATTTCACTGCTCTTTACAAGTTCAGGACAGTAACATCCGTGCTGTGTTTCTTTTGTAGTTAAGGATTCTGTCGCTAGAGCTGGAAAAGAAGAAAGAAAATAAATAAATAAATATGTACATACTCTCTGTAACACAAACTTCAAACTATATTTTTGTGAAATTTCAACTTTCCAGCTACAACACCAACGGAGAGAAAAATTACTGTGCGTTACTTTCCGTACCTCCCTCATAAAATGTATGTCCAAACAGAAGATTATCTAATACATTACAAAAATAAACTTATTATCATGGCAATCATCATTTGTTGTTTTGAAAAATCCTTGTGCAGCACATCAGTTCATCAAAGTGATACGTTACACTACACAGTTATCAGTACCTATCCAATGACAGTGACCCACCTGTAGAAGCCAGAAAGACTTCTCTTTACAACTCCATTTCTTCCAATTTAGTCAGGGACGACTCTCCTTTACAAACGCGTGTGTCACTGGTTTCTGACAACGTTCAGCCACATGGGGACACCAGGAGACGCCAAAGAAGATCCGAGCAGGGGAGTTGCAACATTGATTGTGTAAACGCTGGTAAACACTGCTGAAGACACCAGCAAAATGTGTAAATGGTAGGCGAGTGTGAGCCGACTGCCTTCAGTCCCATCCCATTCGCCTTTGCTCGTATCTGGTCCTGTTCCGTTGGTTGTCTATCTTGTAGAGAACTGTCTATGAAAGTTTGCATCCTAGCAGTGGAGAAATCTTTCCTCTGTGTTGCCCACTTCTGTTTTTGGTGCGAGTCGTGTAAGCAATAGACCATTCTGAAGAGAATGTAATGTTGCTGATAGAAGAATATACAAGTCACACATGTTTCTGGGATCCAAGACCTCCACAGTGTAAATGCCAATGTAAAAGAAATAATATTTGCAAAAAATTCCCAAAGCAGAGGACCATCCGGGAATATGACAAGAATAAATTTATTAGATGCTTGCATCAGCAGGAAATAGTCAGTAAGTCTTGTATGTGTTTTTATCAGAAAGGAAAAGCACAATAAATCTTGTAGGAAATCAATAAGTGCACATATCCCATTCAGACCCACTGGCCACAATTGTGTTCATTAAACCTTACTGTCTCTTAGCTGCAATAGAAATATTTTTCCCCAGTGAAAGCCTTATGTACATATTTGTTAATGTTCTATCTTTTTATCATATACGAGTGCTGCCAACTGTTGGGATTCACTATAAAAATATCAACAAGTCGATACAGTGCACAGCAGCTTTTGAATTGCAGAATACGTGGAAGAGGTCAGTTAGTTATATTCTACTGTACAGATTACTATTATTATTATTATTATTATTATTATTATTATTATTATTATTGTTATTTTGCATCATAATTATAGACTGGTCATTTTTTATTACAACAGTGAGTATTTCAAAATTAGTTGTTTTAGTCCATAGAAAGAAGCCAAAAATACAAAGCATGTTTTTAAACAGGCACAATTTTTGTATAAATCTTGCATCTAAAGTGACTAAAAATCATGTAAGAGCATTGCAGAGAAAAAGTTTTTTTACTCGAGAAACAAAAATTCCACTCTGGAATAGTTAGTCAGGGTGGTCAGCAACAGTCAGATAAGTGTGTAAAGCTGTTGCAGTGTAAGTTATTCTGAGAAATAACAAATAATAAAAAAATTCAATACTTGGCACAATTTCCAAATTAATTACCATTCAGTTTAGGCAATCAGGCTTTTGTGTACGCAAATCCACAGGTTTGTGGAGTCTGTGTCACCCTGTCACTCATCTCGTCAGGCCACAGTACTGAATTTGTCTCGGGCCCCAACCAATGTGGTCAGGAGCCCAGGAAAGGTGCGGCAGGGGATTTTGTGCTGTTAGCAAAGGCACTCACGAGTCATCTGCTTCCACAGCCCATTAATGCCAGATTTCGTTGCACTGTTCTAATGAATACGTTTGTCGTATATCCCAAATCGATTTCTGCAGCTATTTCGTGCCGTGTTGGTTGTCTGTTAGCACCGACAAATGTATACTGCTCTCGGTCGTGAAGTGAACACTGTCACCCACTGCATTGCCCGGGGTGACAGGTAATACCTGAACTTTGGCATCTTGTCAGATTCTTAACACTGTGGATTTCAGAATATTGAATTTCTTAATGATTTCTGAAATTAAATGTCTGACACATTTAGCTCCATTCTGCCTTCAGATTCTGTTAATTCCTGACGAGCAGCAGTAATCGTGTCGGAAACCTTTTCACGTGAATCAGCTGAGTACAGAGGACAGCTCCACCAATGCAGTGCTCTTTTATACCTAGTGTAAGCGTACTGCTGCCATCTGTATACGTGCATGTTGCTACCCCGTGACTTTCGCCATCTCATTGTATTTTGACTGGAGATGACAAGTAGGAAACTTGTCTAAATATTGTGACAGTGTGACGCTACAGTTTGGCAGAAAACACAGAAAGGTTTCATAAACCTAAAAGATTTTATGTTTTATGATGGTGAATGTCCTAGTGTGTGCTCGGATGATCACTTAATCGTAGAATTACTTTCAAAATGATCGAGAGCAACAATCAGTCGTACCCTTTGTAGCTTTATTAAGGCAAATCCAGATATTGGCTATTAACTAGCCATTATCAATGCACTATTTCAGCGCGTTACTACATGCCCTAGTACGTCAAACCCTGTTTTTCAGCCTCCTGTCATTTTCATTCATTGAGTCTTGGATGAACTTCTACAGGAGCTCAAATAACAGGGATTGATGTACTGGAGCATATATTAAAACTCTGACATAGTGCATTGATAATGGCTATTTACTAGCCGAAATTGGGATTTGCCTTAATAAAGCTAGAAAGGGTACGACTGATTGCTGCTTTCCATCTGGAAAGGCAAATCACAGTCACTGAGTGCAGTCCACATTCCTAATGGAAGGTAATTTGATAAAATTATTTTTTTTATCCCCCGTTGCAGACCCGCAGTTTGAGGGAGCGTTCAAGGACGCCAAATACTGTCAGCGACAGTGCAACAATCAGCCATTTCACAGGGATGCGGGGGCGGTGACAAACTCTGCAGTGCCCGGTGGCGTTTCCGCTGCCGACATGCATTTTGCCAGAGATGAGCACAGGTCAGTACCTCGTGAGGTCATCGTGTCCTCAACAACTTCACCTGTCACCTCCTATTATTATTAATCTGTGAATGATTCAAATTCTTTATACCCCTCCAGTCAAAAAAGTTTCAGGCCCATATTAATAAAACTGGGAGATTAGTTGAGATGGTGGCTTTAATGCTTCACGTGTTCTACGTAGTCCCCCCCTCCCCCCTCTCCCCCCTCCACCCCCACTTGAGCACACTACACAGCATTTATACGGCCATGAGACACTGTCAGAAAAGTCCTCCTCTCAGACGACATTCAACTCGTGTCTCACAATGACTCGAATGTAATTGGATGGATAAACAAATGTAGTCAACAAGACACAGCAGGAGACCACACGTACAAAAGGTAGTACAGTTTGCAAGCTTTTGGAGTCAGTGGCACTTCCTTCTGTCAGAAGGGTTGAAATGGAAGGAAGACGGGTGAATGAAAATGATTGGCGAGATTTAGGAAATGTGGAGCATTCAGATAAATCGCACAGAACTCCTAGTCGGGAGACATTTACCAGACAGGATAAGAAGGAAAGACTGACTGTTAGGGATTGCACCGCATGAGATTTGGAAACCTGAGAAGTTGAAGGTGGAAGACAGGGTAAGTTGCAAGACAGAGATTTGCACAAGTTAATAAGAGTGAGAAGCTAAGTGCACTGTATGTGATGGTGATGGGATTGGGGCAGCAAAAAATAGACAGGGCAGAAAAGGAAAGTCGTAGAAAACTAAAAGGGAATGAAGAAAGGAATAGTTACTGTGAAGAAGTTCTGAGACTGAAGAAGTTAATGTAAATTTATGTCAGGTGAGTGGCAAGAACAGAGGATGTGTTGTAGTGCTAGTTCTCATGTGCGGAGTTGTGAGAAACCGGTGCCTGGGGGAAGAATCCAGATGGCACGTGTGGTGAAACAGGCACCGAGGTAATGGCTGTCATGTTGTGGAGCACGTTCTGCGACAGGGTATTGTGTGCCGCCATTATACACTCTCTGTCTATGCCCATTCATCCTCACTGATAGCTGGGTGGTGGTATGCTGATGTAAAAGGTCGAACGGGGTTACCTGACAGCTGGTGTCGTTACACAGCTGGCTGTCCCTTGTCATCCCGTTCGGTAAGTCTCCCCTGACCTGCAATTCTGGGCAAGTTTTCTGAATTCTGCCCTTTTACTTAAACCTTACCAGTCCTTTTCCTTTGCCCCTCTTCCTTCCCCTTCAACCCTTCTGCCAGAACAAGGAGCCACTGCCTCTGAAAGCCTGCAGATTACAGTACCTTTTGTATTGTTCTTCTGCTGCCTCTTTATGAGTCAATTGTCGATCTATCCATTATGTTATTTTTTTTTTTTAAATTGATTATTTGCATTGATATATTGGCTTGACTGGTTGGTTATGTCATCAGAGCATTGACCCTTCATGTGAATTTCTGCAGTCTCTGCATCTACATATATACTCCACAAACCATTGCACAATGCGTGGGGGGGGGGGGGGGGGGTACCGTGTATCACTAGTAGCCATCTCCTTTCCTGTTCCATTCGCAGAAAGAGAGAGGAAGAAATGACTGTCCAAAATCCTCTGTACAAGTCCTAATTTCTCTTATGTTTGTGGTCCTTATGCAAATTGTTTGTTGGTGGCGGTAGAATCATTCTGCAGTTAGGCTCAAATGCCAGTTCTGACAATTTCCGCAACAGTGCATCGTGAAAATGGTGTCTTCTATGTGTGTATTCTCGTTGGAGGTCACAAAGCATTTCCGTAATACTCGCCTAACTCGTTTGAGACTAACTACAAAACTGGACAAAATAAAAAATGAGCTGTCAAATGAAATGTGTGAAAATCTTTAAGTGAGCATACATGAAACTGAAACTAAAGCGTTTGGAGAAAAAATGGGACCTGAAAAGTATAAGAAAGATTCACGTGGTGGAGTGAAGAGATAGAAAACATTGTAGATGAGAAGAAATGTGCTTATGAGTAATGGTTAACTACCAGGTGTACCGGTATGAAATGAGCGTTAAGATACAGATGTCTCGGAAGGGAAGATTTGTTGTGAACGAGCCTTAACTTTTTTTTGTTTGGTTGGTATGACACATGTAAAAGATATTTAGTATACATCAAGTCACGGAACAAACAAAATCGTATGTATTCATTGTGTTAACAATGTCGAATTTTGTACCAGAAAGTGATGATTTGCGGGAAGTATTAATTTTTTGTTTTCATTTGAAAAAAAAAGTGGTGCAGAGTCACATCGAATGCTTGTCAAGGCATACGGTGATGGTGCTCCATCAGAAGCAATGTGCAAAAGGTGGTTTCAATGGTTCAGAAATAATGATTCCGATGTAAGAAATGAAGAACGTGGAAGACCGCCAAAAAAGTTTGAAGACGCCAAATTGCAAGCAATATTGGATGAAGATGACACTTTGAGTCAGAAGCAAATGGCAGCAATGCTGAATGTTGGACAACAAACAATTTCTGACCGTTTGAAAGCTATGGGAAAGATCCAAAAGTGTGGAAAATGGGTGCCACATGAATTGAATGAAAGACAGATGGAAAACCGAAAAACCATTTGTCAAATTTTGCTTCAAAGACATGAAAGAAAATCAGTTTTGCGTCAAATTGTTACTGGCAATGAAAAATGGATTTATTTTAAGACTCCTCAAAGGGACAAATCATGGGTTAATCTGGGACAACCGTCAACATCGACTGCAAAACCAGATCGATTCGACAAGAAGACAATGCTCTGTGTTTGGTGGGATCAGAAAGGTGTGGTGTATCACGAGCTTCCAAAACCTGGTGAAACTGTGAATACTAATTGCTACAGACAACAAATGATCAATTTGAACTATGCATTGATCAAAAAAAGACCAGGATGGGCCAGAAGACATGGCAAAGTAATTTTTTTATACGACAATGCACCTGCACACAAAGCTAAACTGGTTGAGGATAAAATCAAAACACTCGGCTGGGTGCTGCTACCCCGCCCGCCGTATTCACCAGACTCGGTCCCTTCGGACTACCATTTGTTTTCATCAATGGGACACACATTGGCTGGGGAACACTTGGATCCTTACAAAGAAGTCGAAAATTGGGTGTCTGACGAACATTTCTATTGGTGTGGTGTCCACAAATTGCCAGAAAGGTGGTCAAAATGTATAGATAGCAATAATCAGTACATTGAATAAAATGTTTTTACTTTTCAATTCAAACTTAGTGTTTCATTTTCACAAAAAAATGTTCATTTCATACCGGTATACCTGGTACACTACTCCTACTCCTAATCCTACTATTACTACTGCTACTGCTACTTCTACTACTAATACTAATGCTATCAACCCTTTCACTGAGGGGCCAGCTACACTGATTAACAAGAAAAGTGAAGCATTCAGAACAGGAGGAGGAAATGAAACAAAACTTAATGGCTCGAGAGGATTTTGGTAATTACGAAATCGAGTCAAACTTACAGAAACCTTGGCAGCACGAGCCCACTTATCATTATGATGTGTCTGTCTGTCTGGCCCGAAAGCACGCTCATATTCACTTGGGAAGGGTGTCTTAAAGGTGTTTTACCCTCTCCCGAGGCAGCGTGGCCCACAACTGTTGTTCGTTTTCCTTCATATACTGGACACTGGCAGGGGGGTGGGGTAGACACCCTAACTGTTCTCACACACCTTCAGTCGGGTACAGATCTAGAAATCTAGCTGGCCGAGAGGTATCTCAAAATTACGTGGCCAGTTCGTAGAGACCCGTGCCCTCTGTAGATGAGTGTTGTCCTGTTGAAAAATGTCACCATGGTACTCTCGCATATGAGCTAACACACGAGGATGCAGGATTTCCGTGATTTGCCACGATTTTCCCTCAATTACTGCAGCCCTCGACCTGACGTCCTACCCGCTGGCTCACCACACCGTGGTGCTGAAGGGAACACTGCTGTTCCTCACCAAAATGTTGGAAGAATGGCACGTCTCGCCAGCTCGCAGTCATATTTGTCAATAATGGTCATCTGGTGTAGTTCAGAACTGTGACCAGTCTCTAAACACAGCGCGATGCTGTTTGTCAGCAGTCCTTGCTTCGCAGTTAAGGTACCACTCCACACACATCCGTTTGTGTTGTTAAACAGCAGCCTGTGTGTGGGATGGTAATACCTTGCTCCAGCTGCTCCTAGTGTTCAACCAGCAGTGCACGATGGCACAAAATGTAGGCAGAGTCTATTACTTGTCACTGATTTCATGGGTTTATGATTTGCTTTATGTGCAATTAGTCGATCGTCCCATGTGGCAGTCAGATGTGGTCGAGCAGAATCTTGACGATGAGTGTGCCTGCCCCAAAGTAACCATGCAGCTCGCCTTCATGCCACCATTATATTGCAGCCTCTCACAAACCAGAATATTGCATGATTCGATCAGCCAGTGGAATGTTGTACTGCCACTAGTTTGACAGATGCAGACCTGGTTGTAATTATGTATAGTAATATTTAGTGTGTGTTAGCTGCAACAGAAATATTTTCCTCCACGGAAATCTGATGCACGCATCTGTGAATGTTCAATCTTTTCATTGTGCTCCCACCTTGTGAGGATCACTGTAAAAATAGCAACAACTGAATGCAGAAATGCGCAGCAACTTGTGACCCCCAGAATTTACGGAAGTTGTCGGTTAGTTATACTGCACTGTATAAGTGAATATTACTATTATTATTAGTCACAAAGCTCCCAGATTTGAAGACACTAAGTATAGATGGTTCATTTTCCGTTCTTCTGGTTCTTATTTGCCCACCAGGTTTTCCATTCTTTGTGAGGATTTGGCTCTTCTTTCTTCACTCAATTTTGTTCTGGTCCTTCAGGCTTGTGTCTCTGGTTTAACCTCCCATTTTTCTACTTTTACTCTAAAATTGTTCCTTAGTCTATTTCTTCTTTGGTGATTGTGGCTACTTCCAAGTCTTTTTTAACATTTTAGATCCATTCTCCTCCATTAGCGAGGCAATCTATGTATTTCACTATTTTTTTTGTTATTCTGTGTTTGGGAAGCCTCATAATGTGGCCATAGAATTTGAGGCGTCTTTTCCTCGTGGCTGTCTCTATGTTAGAATATTCTTAAATTTTGGATGTTTTCTATAGTCTATATCCATTCTCAGTCCATCTTGGCTCCAAAATTTTCCTAATTATTTTGCTTTCTTCTTTCTTTAGATAGTGCCAAGGTTTCGCGGGCATATAACATTGATGGTTTAATCACTGTTTTGTAATGTCTAATTTTGGCTTTTAAAAATAAGCAATTTTTATTGTAGAGGTTTTGCACTAATCCTAAACCTTTATTAGCTTTTTGTATTCTTTCCTGTTGTGCATATTTTTCAGAGATAATTTCTCCTAGATATTTAAAGTGTGATACTCTGCTAATTTCTCCATATTTGGTTTGAATTTGAAAATTTCTAAATTTGTTGTTGTAAACACTGTCTTTTTGAATGATGTCTGCAGGCCGACTTTATCTGCGCAATCGTTTAGGGTTTCTGTTTTATACCCATCTCACAAGAATCTGCCATTATTGTGAGATTGTCTGCAAAGGCTAGGTAGGGGATCGTAGTTTTTTTCTCTAGTGAAATTGATTTCCAGCAATTTTCTTCTTCAAATTTCTTTTCCCATTCTTCCACATTCTCCCATCACTCTATCTAGAACTACATCGAACAACAAAGGCGATAACCAATCACCTTGTCTTACCCCAGTTTTTGTCTCGAATGGTTTTGAAAGTTTTCCCATAAATTTCACTTTGTATGTTGTATTTGTTAATGTCTGCTGAATGATTTGCTGTATTTTCCGATCCGATCCTTTTTTTTCCCCAAGAAACCTAAGTAGTGTGGGTCTGTGGATTGAGTGATAGGCCTTTTTGAAGTCGACAAAAACATATTTGTAGCCATACCTCACATCTTCCTTATTCTTGTGACTAATTTTAGGTTTAAAATTTGCTCTGGGCATGATCTGTTTGGCCTGCAACGAGTTTGGAAATCTGAGATTTTGGGTTCCAGCACTTGCTGTGCTCCTTCAAGAATGCAAGCTGATAATATCTTATATGTGACAGGGAGTAGAGAAATTACTCTGTAATTATTCACATCATGTTTGTCCTCTTTTATATGTAATGGGTGTATTAAGGCACAAATCCAATCGTCTGGGATTTCTTCAGTGATTCATATATTTTGCATAATTCTTATTATCTTCTTTCTTGAATTACGCCCTAGACTTTTGAGAAATTCGGCTACAATTCTATCCTCCCATAGGCTTTGTTATTTTTGAGTTTCTTTCTGTGTTTGTTAATTTTTTCTTTTGTTAGCAGTGAAGAATCTATTTGTAGGGGGTCTTTGGTGTTGGATATTGGCAGGGTTTCTGTTAATTCAGGACAGTTTAGTAGTTTTTCAAAATATTCGGCCTAGTACTTCACAATTTTCTTCATCACTTAGTGCTAAATTCCCATCTGGTTTCTGGAAGCAAACATTTTGAGGGTTATACCCTTTAATTTCGTTTGCAAAGGTCTTGTAGAATCCATGTGTATTATAATTTTCAAAATCTGTTTCTACTGACTCTAGTTGCTGGATTACATATTTTCTCTTCTCTTGTCTGATAATTTTATTCAAAATCTTTTGTGTTTCTAAAAAGTTTTGGTAACTATCCTAATTCTTATTTGAGGTGTATTTTGTGAAGGATTTTCTGCATAGTTCAAATGCCTTTTCACATTCTATTTTCCACCAAGGATGTTTGGGTTTCTTCAGTAACAGTATTTGTTTCTTGGCTATTTCTGTGATTTTTGTCTTGAATTTTTTCCAATTGTTTGCAGGAGAATTTTACCATTTTTCTATTGTTTCTGATTCTGTTGGTTTTTGTAGATCAAATTTTGGAATTACTGGTGGCATTTGTGGTGCTCTTTGTCTTGGGGTAAACCATACTCGAACCCTGGTGAGGTGGTGATCAGAGTCATTATTTGCGTATTTTTTTTTTAAATTGGATGTCTCTGATCTCTTTTTGGAAGTCATAAGAGATGGCTACATGGTCTATCTGAAATTCTGCAAGTTGGCCTGTAGGGGATCTCCATGTTTTCTGTTTACTAGGTTTCTTGTTTGAACGACGTTGAGCTGATTTTCATGTTGAACAGTTGGCAGAGTTGGAATAGTCTCATGCACTGGGTGTAGGCCAACTGTCTTTATAATTTTTATTTTATTTTCTTTTTCTTTTGCTAATCTGTGCATTGACATCTCCAAGAAGTACTTCTATGTCATTCTAATTGTTTCCAGAATTTATCTACATCTTCTCGGTTCTTCCTATTTTCCATGTTGCAAGGTGCACGAACATTAATTAGAGCGTAGTTTTTATTCTTCTTTTTAAACCTAGGAAACATTAGTCTGTCGTTAATGGTTCTTACAGACTTTATAGATTTAACAGCAGATTTTTCAACAATAAAGGCCGTGCTGAGCATGTTTTCCCCTCTGCCAATTTTCCTATCAGTTCCGCATTTGAAGATTCTGAAGCTATTGCAATCAGTGATTTGATCATCCGGGAACCTTGTCTCTTGTACTGCTAAGATTTGGATTTTCAGTCTCTAATTCTTCTGTTACTGTATGTAATTTTCCTGGTTGTACCAGTGTCTGTATGTTTATTGTTCCAATATAATTTTTGTTCTCGTTTTTGTGTCTGGGAAGTTTTCCAGAGTGCTCCGACTCACTCACAAATCGTGTAGGCCCAGTCTCCCCAGAATCCGAACAACCGGTTGCCACCTTTTCACTAGGTGGGTGGATTTTACCACCTAGGGTAGTTTTGTTGTTATGTAAACGAACTGTGATTTTACTTGTAATTTATAGTTTTGTCTGGTATGTGCCAGTTGACAGGATCTGACATTGTTGGGCACCGCCTTTGACATGTGGAGCCGATATGCCCTTTTGTACCAGTTTTGGTCCACCCGGGGTATTTTACTTTCCTGGTACCCACCATATCTGGTGAGCATGTCCCTATCCGCCTGCCACCAGGCTAAGCACCCGGTAGGTGATCAGTAACCGTTATTTTGTTACTTTGCATAATTGTGGAAATATTTATATAAATCATTAAAAATACATCTAAAGTCATTAAAATAAATGTCACCTAAGAGCATTATCGCATAAAGAAAATTTTTCCTTCCTTAAGAGGATGAGTGTAGATTATCTTTTCTAAAATTCTTGAGAATGTGGGCAAAAATGAAACTGGACAGAAGTTTGATGATGGTATTTCTTTATCTCCTTTCTTGCACAAAGGCATAACTTCAGCATATTTCAGCCATTCAGGAAATGTTCCACTAATAAAAAATAGGTCACACAAATAACTTAAAATGTCACTAAACTCAGAACTACACTGTTTAATCGACCTTGTTGACACGTTGTCATAGCTGCTTGAATTGTTTGATTTAATGATTTTATGCTTGTCATTGTTTCTGCTGGTGTTGTGGTGATCATTATTATTGTAGCTACTATTATTATATATTATATTATTGTAGTTATTTGTAGTGACTGGGCTGAGATATTCCATGGCAGCATCTACTGAACCTTACAATTCCATTGAATACTATCTCTGTTATTCTGAAACAGCGCTACCACTCTGACCACACCCAGTCTTTCAGTCTCCAGTGTTAACGGCACTGGCAAGGATGCCGCCAAATCGTTCTGCACTGACGACGGAAACTGCGAGGGCTACGCCCCGGCACTGGATGAGATGGTGTCGGCAGGCACGGCCGCTACTTCGACCTCCGGATCCGACAGCACTGCAAATGGTGACGACACCGTCACCGGTATAAACAGTGGTGGCACCACAGCGAGCGATGCTGTCACCGGAGTGGGAGAGGAACAGCACACGGGAAATACTGACTCGGACAGCACTGCCGAAAAGAGGCCGCCGTTCTCCTACAAGGCACTCATTGCTATGGCCATAGCACAGTCACCTCACAGGTTGGTAGAACTGGAACAAAGTGCTAAATGTCTTCACTAAAATACACTATATCTTCCTAGATATGTGCTATCGTAGTTCAGCACTACCCACAGTACCGTGTATCAGCAAAGTCTCCACTCAGCTGCGAGGATCACGGGTCTTGCCTTACAGGTTTACAGCACATTCAAGTCTTTGTCTGCACATTCAAGTCTTTACTGCACGTTCTGTGGCCCTGCAGTGATGGAGTAAGGGCAGTCGTGTTTCATGTGCACAGCAGCTGTTAGTTTTGTTACTGTCTAGTGTAACCTCCGTGACACAGTACTTGCTAAAGCCTGTGCTGTGGTAAGTGAGCGAGATTCACCTTGTGAGAAAGGATTTTCGTATAGATATTGACCGCGTGTACCTGAATGGTGGCAAAGCAGTCTTACATCCACCCTGTAATAACAATGATACGTCAAGTAAGTTCGAAATGCAATCATACGTCAGGACAGAACAAGAGCAAACCAGAAGATGTTACCAATGTGGCAATAATACGGTTGCCAGCCTAATTAGGCATTAACTGAGTTTCTTCCCTGTACAAATTTTTATATATTCATGCAAAACAACAAGTTGTAACACTGCATAGTATAGTAGAATTTTAGAGCCAGAAAATCTATTGAATTGATAGTTTCACGTTCTGTACTGATATGGAAAATCATGAATACATAACACCACACTATAATGTTTACTACAAAACTTTATACTGTTTGTTAATCTGATTAAAATCTGGCATAGGTTACCTTAGAAATTGTACTTTCAAGTCGCACACAAAATGTCAGTTTTGATAAAGACAAAACACTGATTTATTTTGACTTTTATATTGACTTTAACTTTTGCTGGTCAAACCAATTTAGAACACTACAGAATTTAAATGAATGGGGGGGGGGGGGGGGACCCTGAAACTGTTGTGATCGCTGTATTTAAGAAAAATGATTACTGAATTTATTATTCATTCAAGATTTCCAGTATATAAGTTACTATTCTTTTCATCTTATTTACTGCTCATTTAAACGCCTTTAAATCAATAATAACCTTCATTACCATATCAATACTAAAGTTATCTTTCGACTTCGTTAGACCTCTGCTGTTCATTTACTGGTTCATTAACAAAACATTTCTTTAAACACCATTCTAACATAGCTAGTTCTGCAAATAATTATTATTATTAACACAATTTTTAATTTTCATTTCGGGACACTCAGATTGCACAACGTTTGGAAAGGGCCCTGTCTAGGTTAGTTGTGAGGATAATTAAATGACGGAAAAGTTCTGGTAAAATATAGGTCATTATTGCACCAAACAAACACAGTTCACTCTCTGAACCATACGTATACAGTACTAAAAGTTTCAACCTGTTGGTATCGATGCGGCGGTTGGGGGGCGGCAAGATGGTGAGGCACAGAGCACACGTACAACCACAGCTATGGCTCTTGATGTATCGGCACTTTAATTCTTCTTAGCATCGCAATACTTTTCCATTTAGTGCCTACGGAATTTTGCCACACTGTGTGGGCGTTGGAACGGCAGACTCGAGGCTCAATGAAGCTGCGTCTTCCAGGAGAGCCACTTCATTCCAGAAGGTGTTGCCCAAACCAGTGCCAAACTCAAACTGCTGCTGAGCCCGTTGTGCCGTGCAGTGCCTGCGCGCATTTTCCCGCGCTCGCCCGCCATCTACCTTTTACTGCTCCCTGACAGACCGGGTATTCACCTGAGGTTTTGCATTCTACATATCCTAACACATTGCCTATGTATAGACCAGATACACAGTTACAATTTTAAACATCTTACAACAGTTTCAACATTTGTTACATTTCAGTTCTATTACAATATTACTTGACATTTGTCATAAACATTAATATTCACATTGAAACTTATTTATAGTTTTCTTAGCATAATGGCATGAAAAAAAAAAAAGAACGGAAGTCAGAACATCTTTTACACAAGTTTATCGTAAAATCAGATGAAAAGGGTAACTTATATGTACAATAGTACAGAGTCATTGTTGTTACACTTGGTCTTGTGTAAGTAGAGTGATAACATTTACTGTTGCAGAGATAGTGTTTTTAGTGGAAGATGTTTCCCATGCAGGAGGAAACTTTTGAAGCCTGTGAGGCAGCAATTTAGTTTGCGTTTTCGTGCTTTGAGGTGACCGCATCATGACTCTGTATGTGGTTTCATTCACAAATTCCTGACAACAAGTTCAGTTTGTGATGCACCACAAACTGGGGGGCCCAAAATTTTAACAGAATGGGACTTTGATGGCATTTTGGGTATCACCTCCTGGAGCCCAACAAAATCAGTGAGGGGATCATTACAAGAGGCTGAAGTTTCTTGTACGACAGCACATAAGGCTGAAACCAAAGAACTGGGGATGTATCCCCTGTAAAATTTCTGCTGTGCAACATTTACATTGCTTGGACCCCGCAAAGAAAATAGCATACTGTGAGTGGTTTCAGCGATTTGTTAAACTGTACGGAGTTAGTGTTTCAGATTGAACCTTTTTCACCGATAAGGCACGGTTTTACCTATCTGCCTACATTAATCCGATAAATGCAAGAATTTGGTCACAATAAAATCTATATGCCTTAAGGGAAATGGCACTCTATATGGAGAAAATCAGAGTGTAGATTACCATAATGTGAGCACTAATTATAGGGCCGATCATTTTTGCTACTAGTGTCCCTTGCATTGACTGCTGTTCCCAGGTAATTTATCCATTTATTGTCCTGCTGAATGAAAACGAGACCCGTCATTCACATTTCCAAAAAGACAATGCTCGTATGGCACACCAGTTGCTATGACTATATTATGAAAAAGAAAGTTGCCACTAACCATACAACAGAGATGCTGAGTCGCACATAGGCACAACAAGAAGACTGTCACAAATAAAGCTTTCAGCCCACAAGACCGTCATCAAAAATAGACGACACACACACACACACACGTGAAATATTTATTTGTGACAGTCTTCTTATGTGCAACTCAGCATCTCTGCTATATGGTGAGTGGCAACTTTCTTTTTCATAATACTGTTATATTCCATTCTGGATCTTCCATTGTCGAATTCAGTTCCCATGACTTTTAGATGAAGTCCTGGGAGACAGACTAATTAGGAAATATCTCTGGCTACCAAGCTCACCACATCTGTCTTCGCCCAACTATTTACTTTGGGGTAGACAAAACATATGTGTATCAACATAACGAAACACGTAGCATACTGTTTCCGACAGAGAACTCTTGCAGAAACAAAACTTTTGTGTCCCCAGATGATCAAACAGTTCATGAAATCAACCATTTTAAATTTTCAGACCTCAGGGTAAATGGATGGCTTTCTTGGAAGTACAACATTCCAGATCTTTTGCAGAAACCGAACGCTGCTATTTTTACTATAAAAATAATCTCCACTTCCGTAACATCTGATATGCTAAGGCTTCTTTACTTTGCCTCACACTATTATCTCTTATTTTGTTATAGTTTGGGGGACCTCTGTGCATTCACCAAGAATATTCCCAAACAGAAAAGGACGGGCACACAAATTAGCAGTGGCAATTCACAAACTTTGTGTAGACCTTTGTCGAGAATTCTAAGAATTCTAACACTGCCACCTCTGTACGTGCTGTATATACTCCCATCACGGGACTTTTTTCGATAATATCAACTCGTCGAACACTGAATGGAGAATTGCGCATTTCTATGACAATCCCTTAAGTTATGTACGAAAAGTTGAGCACTATTCGGCAGTAACCATTTTCAATAGGCTTCCAACAGAACTCAAAATGTTGTTTGACAAACCCCCAGTGTATGAATGCAGATCAAAAAGTACATTGCACATCTCTTTGTGTTGGTACGACTACCGACTAGCTGTCTACCAGGATGAACAGCCACCGCTGAACTGCGGCCGAGAGCAAGGTAGACTTCCCTGTGGCACAACATGAAGCTGAACACAATATACTTGAATTCGATGGCTGCTTCACTATCCGAAACATCTGGACCCTTCCCTCCACCACCAGCTTTTCTGAACTGCGGATTTGGGATTTGTTCTTACAATTCAGTCTCCGCTCCCGTAATTATCGCGGCCCCACCGTGTCATATCGTAGTGTCCTCGCACCCTCCATCCAACGGTTTCCACCCTCCCTGTCCTATCACCTCCTCCCCATACTCGTCTCCCACCCATCTTTCCCCACCCCTCACTTTTTCGCTCCTTTTATCCGCACCTCCCTGCCCCACAACTTCCTGTTGGCATTCTAGTCCCTGCACTCTCCACCAGACAGCACTTATTTCTCTCCTCCCCCTGTACACTACTGTCCCACCCCCTCCAGACTGCTGCTTCCGTTCTCTGTGAGAGCTGCAGTTTTTCCAGAGATGCCGGACATAGTGGTCATGTGTGCATGTGGTGTGCTTGCTTGTGCGAATGGATGTATGTGGGGTTCTTCTCCTGAAGAAGGTTTTGACCAAAAGCTAATGTGGAACTGTCTTTCTGTTATGTCTGTCTGCAACTCATTGTGTGACTTTTAAAGTGAGTAGCAATAAATATTTTTTTTTTTTTTTACTATTTTGTCAAAAACTGATATTCTGACTTTGTGGCTGTGTACAAAATACAGCCTTACTCTTACAGAGAAGATAACCGCAAACAACCACTTTTGTAATGCTATTTATCTATATAAATAGCATCATTCCAGCATTCGAAGCAACAGGTTCATAATGAGACAGCTTGTTCTTTTAAGACACATTTTTCATTACTTTACATTAGCTTTCACGTTTTAATCCCCTAGCTGATGAAATTTGTGGTGGTGGTGGTGTCGAAAATTCTGTGCCATTATGTTCCAGTACTGACTGCCTCTGATCGTGCACCGACGAACACTATATGAAGCATTTTCTTTATGTATATGTACACACATAATCTAAAGCACCACTCACACTCCTATAGGTTTAGCCACCTAGAAGTATGTATACAAAGATGGCAATATTGCAACCATGGTAATACCAAAGACTTTCCGTTTCAGACATATTTTGTTATGTACATTGATGTGACAGTAGAAATTTACAGTCTACAAACATTCCATTGCTTACTGTTGATATTAAAAGAGAACTGATTAAAATTAAGATAAATGAATAACACAGCCAGTTTGTTATACAGTATTACTGCAGTGATAAGGAACAGATGTACATAAATAAATGTTACAACAGTGTACAGTGTACAAGCCCGAGGAAATTTCATCATATGGGGGATTAAAAAGTGAAAGCTGATACAAAGCAGTAAAAAATGTATTTTTAATGTGAACAAGCTTTCTTATGATAAACCTGTCAGTTCAAAACCGGTGACAGTCTTATTTATACAAATAAATAACATTATAAGAAATGGCTTGTTACTGTTATCTTCTCTGCAAGAATCCACATGTAATCTGTCTTTTCCTTGTATTTTTAAATACGATTTAAAAGTGACATGTCAGACACCAGTATCGAATGTGGCAAGAATCGCCCTTCACCAGTAGTCCAACTCGGTGTCTCTTTCAGATGATGCACTCTGAGCCATTCGCTGTTGTCTGTCTGACAGGAAGGCGAAGCTGTCCGAGATCTACGCCTACATCACGAGGCGCTTCCCTTACTTCAAACACAGCAAGAAGGCGTGGCAGAACTCGATCCGCCACAACCTGTCACTCCACAAGTGCTTCGTCAAAGTGCTGCAGAAGGGTAGAAAGGAGAAGGGCAACTACTGGGTGCTCGGTGAGTGGTGGGGCGTCCAGATGTGACGTCGCCTCGTTCTGTCTTCTGGAACTCGTCACTGATAAAAATATAAAATTTCTGGGGCTTCCAGGAATCAAATTGTTGAAACACCACAAGCTTTCAAATGAGTGCGCATTGGCCATTGTCGAATGGAATGACTGCTGGTGGTCTGCTTATATACCCTTACATAATGTAGCTGATGGCTAGTGAAATGTTTTTGTACCCTTTTCTTACATGTTTGAGCTGAGTCGGAACATTCACATTTGGGCTGTCACCTGTCTTCTCGTGCATTAATGTACCTTTAATGTAACTCAGTCACTGTTAATTATCTTGTTTATGTGGAGGACCTGCAAATCAGTGTCTCCGTGGAACCACGTGTAGCCCTAGAAATACGTCAGCTCCTCTCCTTTGCCCCATCTATTGTGGAAGGGAAAACGATATTTACTCTAATTACGAAATGACATAATATTTCATCATTATCTGTCTTGTATTTGTTTCACTGGGTATACACATCACCATTACTTTTGTAACTTGACAGTCGAGATACCACTGGGCTGTGACATCAAAACATAAGAGGCCCCGCCCACAGCAGGTGAAGGTGTTTTTCTTTTTCTTTTTTTTTTTCTTTCATGTCATCTGATGGTACACAATGTGTTGCAGATGTCGGAAAATATCATTTAACATTGTTAACATATATTAACGTAGGCCTATAGTATCCTAATGTATTATATTGCTCAATGTTTTTAGTTTAACACAAACAGCAAGATTACTGTTCTATGTATTCTTTTACAGAGTAAAAACAGTGACACAACAAATATGACTTCACAGCTTTGCTAAATTTTATGTTGTCTTCGATGGACTTAATACTAGTGGGAAGATTGTTGTACAGTCGGAAGCCCGTGTGGAAAACTCCCTTTTTACACAGTTGAGTGTTTGTACGTATAACATGCAGGTTTGCGTTTTTCCTGGTGTTGTGTTTTATGTATTTCATTATTTTTTACGACTCTGGGGTCAGTTGGCACTATGTGTTTTCTGAAGAATTTTAGAGTCTCAAGAATGTAGAGGCAAGGCAGTGTAAGGATTTGCAACTTTCTGGAGATTGGTTTGCAGGAGTCTCTGGGTTTGCTCCCAGTAATTATCCTCACTGCTCTCTCCTGGATTCTGAACGTGCTCAGAGCAGTTGGAGAATTTCCCCAGAATGTTACACCATATTTTAGGTGGGCTCGTATGTAATTGTAGTACGCGCTGGTTAATGTTTTCAGGCTAGCACATGTTTTCAGTACACTCAGTGCGTAACAGCCAGTACAAATCCTGGCATTTAGCTTTCCTGAATGTGTATTCCATTTCAGGTTATCTTGAACCCACAGACCTAGGAATTTGAAAACAGTGTCGGTATCTATTGACTGGTTATTTATAGTGACAGATGGCTGAGAGGAATTTGCATTTTGTGTTGTGTGGAAGTTCATGGAAGCTGTCTCTTCGGTGTTGATGGTTAATGTGTTGATTTTTGCCCAGCTGATCAGTAGCCAAGTTCACAGCTTTTTGCACAGCCTCTGTATTCACCCCTTTAAGGAGTACAGTTGTGTCATTAGCAAATATTATTGTTTTGTGCGCATCAACATTGTGGAACACCTTGCTTTACAGTTTTATTACTTGATAGTATTTCGGTTATTGAGTTGCTTTGTCTATTAGTATATTTCATGCTGACTCTCTGCATCCGATTGGTTAGGAATGTAGCTATGCAGTTGTTTGCAATTCCTCTGATACCGTAGTGTTCTAATTTTTCCAGTAATATTTTGTGGTCAACAGTGTCAAAAGCCTTTGACAGATCCAGAAATATGCCTGTTATGGGTTGTTTTCTATCTAACAGTTCTAAAAGTGTATTTATGCAATCATATACTGCAGTTTCAGTGGATTTGTTGCTTCTGAACCCATGTTGAGCTAAACTTAGTAATTTTTTTTTTTAAATGATGTCCAACATTTTTTTGGACATTATTTTTTCAAAAACTTTAGAAAAGCAGGATGAGATTGAGATAGGCCTGTAGTTATTCATATCTTTATTATCACCTTTTTTGAAGACGGGAATTAGTTTACAAAATTTCAGAGCTTCAGGGAAGATACCTGCCTGAAAAGAACAGTCACAGAGGTGAATTAATGGTTCAGCAATTGTGTGTTCACAATTTTTAATCACAGCTGCTGGGATACCTTCAATTCCAGCTGAATATGAATTTTTTGACTCTCTGAGGACTTTTGCAACATCAATTTCAGTGACTTTGGTAATGAAAATTAACTCTGCACCTGTGTGATATTTTTGGTTTGCTGGTTGGCAATTTGTGTTAGGATTATTTTGGACCAGCTTTTCAGCTATGCTTGTAAAGAAATTGTTGAATGAGTTCACCACAACTTCGGGATTAGATATAGATTCATTGTTGGGTTTGATTTCTATGTTCGTGTGTGAAGCTTTCATTTCCTCTCTTTCCCTTTTTATGATATTCCACATTGCTTTTACTTTATTGCTGGATTTGTCAATGTACTCATCATTCTGCATCCTATTTACTTGTCTTGTCACTCTTCTTAGGATACATGTGTAGTTTTTATAGTATTCTGTTAGTTGAGGGGAGTCACTGCTTTGTTTACATAACATGTGGAGTATTCTTTTACGTTGGCAAGAGATTTTTATAGCTGGTGTAATCCAACTCTTGTTTCTATTATTATTATTATTATTATTATTTATTCTTACTGGTTTTTGCGGAAAGGCCTCTTCAAAGTGGTGGATCATTTTGTCAAGAAATATGTTGAATTTCATGTTGACATCATTGGCTGTGTACATCTCTGTCCACTTTTCTTTACTAAGGAGGGCATTTAGCTTGTTCAAGCTCTCTTGGGTGAAAAACCTTCGTAAAGTTTTAGGTGAGACTGGGTTTGAGGTATCTTTGCTAACATCGACCTTTAGAATGACAGCTAGGTGGTCGCTGAATCCTGCATTGTATACTTCTAGAGTTGGGTTAAGTTTATTTCTATTTGCAAAAATTTGATCTAGAGCTCTCTTGGATGTGGGTGTTATTCTAGTGGGCTCGTTTACAAGGTCATGCATATTATAAGTTTTTGCAATGTTAATCAATGTTTCCCTGTTTCTGTTGTGGGTGGGAAAGTCTATGTTAAAGTCACCACATATAATCACAACCTCTTACTTATTTTGGATAGAAACAAGTCCATTTGTAACAGAAAATCATTAATACTAATGGAGGGGGGGCGGTAAATTGTAGCTACAATTAGATTTAGATCTGTAAGCTTTATGGCTGCACATTCAAAGATCTCATGTGTTCCTATTTCCTTTAGGGTAGGAAGTGGGCTATATTCAATGTGTTGTTTGATGAAGATGGCAACCCCACCATGTCCATCATTTGATCTGGAGTAGTGTTCACACAATTTGAAGTTGGGTAGTGAGATTAGCTTAACCACATCAGTGCAGAGCCAATGCTCTGCTAGGCATACTACTGAGATATCACTGAGTTCACTGGTCAGCAAAATGCTTAAGTCATCAGTTTTGTTGCTCAAGGATTGGACATTGTGATAATAGATTTTCAGGTCTGAGTGGGGTTTACTCAGGAGGCTCGAAGTCATATTTACTGTGTCACTGACCTTTAGTTTAAATTGTGCTGTATTCCAGGTATGTTGACTTCTGAGCAGTTGTACTGGTTCTGTTGGCCGTCCTTGGCAGCCATCTCATCTTCCAGGTGGGATGAAAAGTATCCACATGCGCTTCACACTGTTGAGGCATCACATTGACGCTTTGGAGGGATGTCTCGATAATGTTCACCATCACATTATTGATCCTTTCAGGTTCCTGACCTTTTGAGGGGTCAAGGGGTTTGTGTTTCGTCTCTGTGACTTTGTGACCCATTTGTCTAGTGTAGTTTGCACAGTATGGCCACTATTACACTTTTTATTTCCCATCTTGTTTGTCTTTATCCAATTGCTTATTAGTGTCTATTTATGGTTTCTGACTTTTGGTTTCTTATTGTCCCCCGTAGTTGTCAGGAAGGCCAGTCTATTGCAGATAATCTCCTTGCCACATTTGTTTAGGTGTAAGCCACGTGTTGTGAAGTGGTTTTTGGCTAGTCTCTCTATTTTAAAGTTCACAGCAATTCTTTTTTTGTACGCATGTTTAGGTAAATTCAGAGCCTGTATCAGGTGGAGGTTTGCAGTATTAATTTTACTATTTAAATTTTGAGCATCATATCTCCTGGGTACAGGATGGATAATGATATTTTGTGACTTAGAGCACGTATTGGTTCCAATGGTTCTACCACATGCTTCAACATTAGATCGAGAGGTTTGTCTATGTCGTTAGAACCCCCTATTACAATCAAAGTATCACTTGTACCGAAGCTTCTTGTCAAATATTCTGCGTTTTTTATCACTTCTTTTAGTGGGGCGCCAGGTTTTACTATGCTTTTTACCTGGTATGAGGGCCCTAGTTTGTCTTGCAGTATTTGGGCACAGTCTCTTCCATGACCGTCACTTAATATTGGTACTTTCATTTTTTCCAAGATTTTCTTGCTATGTAATGTTCTGGAATTTCTTTCTTTTTTGTCTTGCACATATATTGGTGCTTGAGAGATTATGTTCGTCGGCAGATTATTCATACACTTTGTGGCGGATTGTTTACTTTGGGTTAATTTTTGCGTAAGATATTGAGCAAAGTTAGACTGTAAATTGACCTTGCTAGCATCTTGCACCCGTCAGTTATCAGTAGTTACACTTTTAAAATCACTTTCTGGATCCATATCACCTAGCTGTACCCCCACATTAGCTTTGATTTCCATTGCAGTTTGTTTACATTCAGATTTTACAGGGCTACGATCACACGTGGCGCTAGACAACACACGATTTCTGAGCATTGCATTCTGAGCACGATTTACGGCTTGACCATTTCTCGTAGTACGTTGTCCCGTCAAACGCCGGTTTTTGTTACCGATATTTACGTTCGGTGTGTGGATAACGAGTTCATTGTTCGTGGTTTTGTTGGTTACTGCCACTTCAAGTTCATTACAGTGCACTAATAGTTCATGATACGTCACCAGTAGGCTTTCAAGCTTCAGGTTGAGGTCCATTATTTCTTGTTTCAACGACGTAATTATGTGATCCTGCATTTTTAGTGTATTGTTTACTTTGGATTCAGTTGCTTGTATGATGCACTGGTGGCATGTCCACTGTTCTTCACTGTTAAAGTAATTCAGGTTAACTTTGATGCATTTTTTGTGATACCAGTAATTACAGTTAATACACAGAATACCTCGTATAATTCTTTTCGAACATATTTTGCACTTATTACGGTCAAAATTCGTTAGAACTGCGGGATCAGAAATTTGTATACTTTTACCCGGTGCCATCTTATGCACATTTACTTGCCATCGCACTTGCTAATTACTCAAATCTCACACCTCTCTGTTCTACTGTGCACGAAAGTAAAACAAAACAAGCGCATATAGCATGCGTTCGGTGACTTAATCCCTGTTTAATACTACTTTACTATTTGATCATGATCATATTTCCTTCTCGTAAATGGGAAGTGGGCAGTGACATTTGTTTAAATGTAACACGACATTGGAACATCATCCGTGGTCCGTGTAGAAATATATACGGGCATACACATACTACTCATTTGATGTGCCAACTGTAGTCTTCAGGATCTTTGGTTTCTCCTGTTTGCTGGAAACTGTCAGGGACCAGTGTCACATTCACTTGTAAAGGAGAATTTTCTCATTTATTATGAAGGCCAATGTTTATGGTGTTACATGGACAACATGTTTCAGTAAGTACGAAATTGAGAGTTTTTCCAGCAGCAAATGGAGGCACTTCTTTGTCATCACACTATAGCTGTACCCCAGTAAGCCATGTTTAGCTTCATATGTTAGTATGTAAGTTGGTAGCTATGTTACTTTTTATCAGTTGTTGGAATCAATTGTTGGAATTCATGTTTACATGTTTCCACATTTGCAGTTGTAGCCGAGTTATAATTTATAGCATATTACTTTTACTATCTCGTAGCTGCAACAGAAATACTTTTCCCCAGTGGAATCCTTATGTACATATTTGTGAATGTCCAGTCATTTTATCATATATGAATGCTGCCAACTGTTGGGCTTCACTAAAAAAATATCAACAAGTCAATACAGCGCGCAGCAGCCTGTGACTCACAGGATACGTGGAAGAGGTCAGTTAGTTATATTCTACTGTATAAATGAATATTATTATTGTTATTTTGCATGATAATTATAGACTGGTCAGTTTATTTATTACGACAGTGAGTATTTCAAAATTAGTTGTTTTAGTCCATAGAAAGAAGGCAAGTATGCAAAGTATATTTTGAAAACCGGTATAATTTTTGTATGAATCTTGCATATAAAGTAATTAAAAATCATCTAAGAGCATTACAGTATAAAGAAAAACTTTCCTTACTCTATAAAAAATAAATTCAATTCTGGAAGAGATACTCATGGTGCTCAGCAACAGTCAGATAATTGTTTAAAGGTGTTGCAGGGTAAGTTATTCTGAGAAATAACAGATCAGAAAAAAATTAAATACATGGCACCATTTCCAAATTAATTACCATTTAATTTAGGCAACAGAAATTCGAGCAGCCCACCAGAGGCAGTGTTGCCAAATGTGTTGTCTGTTTGCTTCCCTAAAACTCTACATCTACATCTACATCCATACTCTGCAAGCCACCGGACGGTGTGTGGTGGACTCTCCGCGAGATATACGTAGGAGGGGACAATATACTGCTTGACTCTTCGGTGAAGGTATGTTCTCGAAACTTCAACAAAAGCCCGTACCGAGCTACTGAGCGTCTCTCCTGCAGAGTCTTCCACTGGAGTTTATCTATCATCTCCGTAATGCTTTCGCAATTACTGAATGATCCTGTAACGAAGCGCCCTGCCCTCTGTTGGATCTTCTCTGTCTCTTCTATCAACCCAGTCTGGTACAGATCCCACACTGCTGAGCAGTATTCGAGCAGTGGGCGAACAAGCATACTGTAACCTACTTCCTTTGTTTTCGGATTGCATTTCCTTAGGACTCTTCCAATGAATCTCAGTCTGGCATTGCTTTACCATCGACCAACTTTATATGATCATTCCATTTTAAATCACCCCTAATGTGTACTCCCAGATAATTTGTGGAATTAACTGCTTCCAGTTGCTGACCTGCTATATTGTAGCTAAATGATAAAGGATCTTTCTTTCTATGTATTCGCAGCACAACACACTTGTCAACATTGAGATTCAATTGCCATTCCCTGCACTGTGCGTCAATTCGCTGCAGATCCTCCTTCATTTCAGTGTAATTTTCCATTGTTAGAACCTCTCGATGTACCACAGCATCATCCGTAAAAAGCCTCAGTGAACTTCCGATGTCATCCACAAGGTCATTTACGTATATTGTGAATAGCAACGGTCCTACGACACTCCCCTGCAGCACACCTGAAATTACTCTTACTTGCGCAGACATCTCTCCATTCAGAATGACATGCTGCGTTCTGTTATCTAGGAACTCTTCAATCCAATCACACAATTGGTCTGTTAGTCCATATCCTCTTACCTTGTTCATTAAACGACTGTGGGGAACTCTATCGAATGCCTTGCGGAAGTCAAGAAACACGACATCTACCTGGGAACCCATGTCTATGACACTCTGAGTCTCGTGGACGAATAGCACGAGCTGGGTTTCGCACAACCCTACAGAGTAGATTTCTAGTCTCCAGAAAAGTCATTATACTCTAACATAATAAGTGTTCCAAAATTCTACAACTGATAGACGTTAGACATATAGGTCTATAGTTCTGCACATCTGTTCGACGTTCCTTCTTGAAAACGGGGATGACCTGTGCCCTTTTCCAATCCTTTGGAACATCACGCTCTTCTAGAGACCTACAGTACACCGCTGCAAGAAGGGGGGCAAGTTCCTTTGCGTACTCTGTGTAAAATCGAACTGGTATCCCATCAGGTACAGCGGCCTTTCCTCGTTTGAGTGATTTTAATTGTTTCTCTATCCCTGTGTCGTCTATTTCGATATCTACCATTTTGTCATCTGTGTGACAATCTAGAGAGGGAACTACAGTGGAGCCTTCCTCTGTGAAACAGCTTTGGAAAAAGACATTTAGTATTTCGGCCTTTAGTCTGTCATCCTCTGTTTCAGTACCATGTTGGTCACAGAGTGTCTGGACATTTTGTTTTGATCCACCTACCGCTTTGACATAGGACCAAAATTTCTTAGGATTTTTTGCCAAGTCAGTACATAGAACTTTACTTTCGAATTCATTGAACGCCTCTCGCATAGCCCTTCTCACACTACATTTCGCTTCGCGTAATTTTTGTTTGTCTGCAAGGCTTTGGCTATGTTTATGTTTGCTGTGAAGTTCCCTTTGCTTCCGCAGCAGTTTTCTAACTCGGTTGTTGTACCACGGTGGCTGTTTCCCATCTCTTACGATCCTGCTTGGCACATACTCATCTAACGCATATTGTACCATGGTTTTGAACTTTGTCCACTGACCCTCTACACTATCTGTACTTGAGACAAAACTTTTGTGTTGAGCCGTCAGGTACTCTGTAATCTGCTTTTTGTCACTTTTGCTAAACAGAAAAATCTTCCTACCTTTTTTAATATTTCTATTTACGGATGAAATCATCGATGCAGTAACCGCTTTATGATTGCCGATTCCCTGTTCTGCATTAACTGTTTCAAATAGTTCGGGTCTGTTTGTCACTAGAAGGTCTAATATGTTATCGGCATGAGTCAGCTCCCTGTTTAAATGCTCAAAGTAGTTTTCAGATAAAGCACTTCTTTGTCCCTGTTACCCGTTATGAATGTTTGAGTCTCCCAACCTATATCCGGCAAATTAAAATCTCCACCCAGAACTATAATGTAGTGGGGAAATCTACTCGAAATATTTTGCAAATTATCCTTCAGGTGCTCAGCCACAACAGCTGCTGAGCCCGGGGGCCTATTGAGATATCCAATTACCATGTCTGAACCTGCTATAACCGTGACCTTCAACCAAATTATTTCACATTTCAGATCTCCGTCAATTTCCTTCGATACTGTGGCATTTCTTATCACTATAAACACGCCTCCCCCTTCACTGTCCAGCCTGTATCTGCATTATACATTCCAATCTGAATTTAGAACAAGGGAGCAACGCATAATGTGAACACAGGACGGTAGGACAGATTGAACCCGAGCTAAAGTCCGAGCAGTCTTGCGCGTAATCAACTATGCTATGGGAGCAACTGCAACTAATATCGTGTGATGGGCCACTTGAATTTCCCTGATTGGCTAACTTCAGTGCCAATTAACTGAGAAATGGCACAGTGTATTGCATTTTCCTATTAACAATTATTTCTCAGAACAGCCTACCCTGCAGCACCCTTACAACTTCTCACAATGTTTGTGACCCCTCTGTATATCAATTATGCTGATTAAAATTAATAATACTTGAAAGATGTGATTAACTTTGTTACTTCACTCACAGTATTAGTAATTACACAGCTATTGCATTAGAGATTTTTGATAATAAATAAAAATCATTTGGTTTGGATCACAATAACTACCCTCGACAAACTACGCGTCAAGTTTTATCGAGTAATGTCTGCGGCATGCAACATATGTGTTTCTGATTTCATTAATGATATTCTATTGACAATACTGTCCTTATATGCAGTTTGAAAAAATAACTGAAGTGCTTCTCATTTGTCACTGGGGACACAAGAAATTGTGAAATGCGAAAATACCAGTGATTTAAATTTTTAGTTGCTAATAACGATAGTGTTAATGCCAGGATTTTTTGAGGCTAGGTCGGTCATTGGTGATTGACATTCTGGTTTTAAATTTCCTCCTCAGTTTTGATGAAAAACCATCAAAAGTTGTCAACTGACATACGTGCAACACTTGGGCATTACAAGCACGCGTCTCACCCTCTTCAACAGGTTTCCTCCATTCTGCCGCGTCCGGCGCAGTTCTCCGCTATCCTCTGACTCCGAGAGATTTTGTATCTTCTTCTGCGTCATCTGTCCGCCACTTTTGTGGCCTTCCTCTCTGTCTTCTTCGAGTGGGCCTCCATTCCGAAACCTTTTTAGTTCTTAGTCCAGTATCCATCCTAAGGACATGTCCACATTAGGCTGTTCTCCTACTTTTTACTGTTCTTACAACGTCAGCTTCTCATACGAGGTGAGCCAGCTCAGTGTTTGTTCTAAATCCCCAATCCTGAGTTGCCATGAATATCTTGCACAGAATGCTATGTGCAAATATCCTCAGCTGCTGCTCTTCAGCACTCGTTGATGTTTCACATCCGTAGGCTACAACTGGGCTGATTATGACTTTATGAATTTGACATTTCAGTTGTGTATTAAATCCTTGAGTGCAGAAATTTCTTAAATATATGGAGTTCAGCCGTAACACATGTGACAGCTATAGTGCACGAGTCACAGAAAGCAATTCCAAGACGGTCCGTAGCAGCCACGTGGGATTTTAAGGTATGCCCTCAGACCAGCAGGGGGCACACCGAAAGCTACAGAGTGCCAGGTACCTCACAAGCATCAGCGGAAGGTCACTGGCTGCATCACAAAACTGTGCCGACATCTGGTCACGAGTTATTGATGGTCACCACATCTCTTCATGGAGAACAGCTATTTGAGGTAACCCAAGATCACTGTGGGCAGTCCCTTACCGATAAGAGTCGGCCGACTCGGGTGCCGACTGCTTGCGGTCTCTCAATTGAGCTCTCGTCGACACGTCGTCGGTTATGGCAGCGTAATGCCGAGAAGTAGGCTTTTCCATTGGAAAGTAGCTCTCTTCGAGTCTTGGCCATTTCGGTGTTTAGTTCCAGCTCCAGGGAGTCAGATGGACCCAAATCTAGAAAGGAATGACAACAAGGAAATTTGTCTCGAACTGGGAATCGAACCTGGATTTTCCACTTATTGCGAGCAGTTGGCGTACCGTTTGGCTCTCCGTACACGACTCGGAGCCGGACCCGAACTTCCATACATCACTAAAGGTGTGTCTACGACCTGTACTTGTACATCCACTGTGTATATTCCCTTACAGGAGAGACATATGGAAGTTTGTGTCTGCCGGTGATTCGTGCAACGAGAGCCAAATTTTCATTGTTGTTATTCCATTCTACAGCTGACGGTTGTCCGTATGCAGAATAGCAAATACATTTGTGTATTTCACAATGGCTGTAGTCGCCACAGTACTTGTTCCTTTGGATGTGCGTGTGTGTCCGTAGAAACTTTGCATCGGGATTCAGAATAACACGGGCACTGCAATATCAATCAGATTTTTGGTTTTTTGAAGGAAAATAAAGAAACTATTGTACTTTTACTGGGACTTCTTTCAATTAGGAAAAATAAACAGATGTTGTGTTGTGGAAGCATTTATTACCACTTACGATGTGCTATTGTATTTCAGTTGACATGGAATTTGTCCTTTTAACACAAGACCCCAGGTGAACAAAGCTCTGCACTGTACATGTTCAGAAATGAATGCAGCTACTGATAGTTTATCCAGTTTATTATTCCTCTTCCTTGAGAAATGTATTTTTCTATTCTTCTTTTCAACAGTAAGGCTTTAGAGTGGTTTAGGTCATACCTCACGAACAGAAAACAAAGGGTAGTTATACCATCAAGTAAGGGAAATTCCTTCTCTGAATAGATGATTATTTCAGAAGGTGTTCCACAAGGCTCAGTTCTGAGTCCTTTCTTTCTTTCTTTCTTTCTTTCTTTCTCTCTTTCTTCTTCTTCTTCTTCTTCTTCTTCTTCTTCTTTTTTTTAAAGTAAATTATCTACCCCTGAACATAAATTCACACTGAGTTTTACTCACTGATGATACTTCTGCCCCTGTTGAGGGCAGTGACCCCAAACAAATTTCTTCAACTGTCACAAAACTATTAGACAGTTTGGAAAACTGGTTACAACTGAATGGGATAAATTTTAATATTGGGAAAACACATTTGCTGCAGTCATTGTAGCTAGGCTCAATACTGTAGGAAACTTGTCTAAGTAATGAGACAATGTGACACTACAGTTTGGCAGAAAAAAACAGAAAGGTTTCATAAATCTAAAAGATTTTATGAATGAGATTTTCAGTCTGCAGCAGAGTGTGTGCTGATATGAAACTTCCTGGCAGATTAAAACTGTGTGCCGGACCGAGACTCGAACTCGGCACCTTTTCCTTTCTCTGGCAAGTGCTCGACCAACTGAGCTACCCAAGCACGACTCACGCCCTGTCCTCACAGCTTTACTTCTGCCAGTACCTCGTCTCCTGCTTTCCAAACTTTACAGTAGCTCTCCTGCGAACCCCGAGTTTGAGTCTTCGTCCGGCACACAGTTTTAATCTGCCAGGAAGTTTTAAAAGATTTTATGTTTTATGATGGTGAATGTTATAGTGTGTGCTTGTTTGATTTTGTCAACAAATGGTCTCACCTTGAACAGCTTGTCATAATCAGGGTCCTCTCTTTGTTTCATTTTAGTGTTGTCATTCACATGTTAATAATTTCTTAGCTTATCAAATCTATTTCTACGCATAGAGTCAGCTAATTGAGAAAATCTTGTAGCCTCTGCCCAGTACATTCTGTAAGTAGGCATTTTCACAACACCTGTTAGGATGTTTATCCCTATATACTTTTCTATTTCACAAACATTTGTATCTAAAGATGCACCTGTTTTCAGTGTGCAGTATAGATTAGATTGCTCAACTAGGTTCTGGATAATGTCATCACTACACATTGTTCTGAAATACTGCATAGGTGTCAGTTCATCTCCTGGAGGGTCAGAAAAAACTGCATTGCATGATGTGTCCACTTCTTCAGTGTCTTTTCATTCTCTACCAAATATCCCAGTGTGTATCACACTGAATTTTCTGAGCTGAATGACTTGGTGCAAGGTTTGGCTCAGCAAGTAATCTTGAAGCTAACGGAGCATCATCTTCATCATTGGCTTGAGGGTCCAGAATTTCAACCATATCAAGGTCCATTCCTTGAAGAAACTGTATATCCAGTGTAGTAGGGTCCTGCTGCCGAGCATTTTCAATCTCTTCCTCCACATGAGACGTATCAAGATCCAAATCAGATAAATCACCTTCGAGAAGCAGCAATATTTCTTCTTCTGATAATGATTTATGATTGCGAATCATCTGGTAAACAAACCAGGAATTTTTTTACTAAAACAGCAAAAAAAAAAAAAACTGGTAAATTACATCAATAAAAATTTTAACATATTAGTATTAGTTAGTATAATAAAGCTTCAAAAGAAACTTGAAAATATTAGAGTTACACATTGTGGCAAACTTTAGTCGAAGTTATTGCATGTACTACATTTGGTAACATAACAAATGCCCAATGATGCCAAATAGAATCTCACATGTTTGTGACTTCCAAGCAGAAAATTACCGTAACTAGCATTATTTTCAAAGTGTTTACTAGTTAATTTACACTTTCAACAATAATTTATTAGTGCAACTTTTATATTAGTTTGCTTCCTTTACCTTGATATAATATTTTGAAAGTCCAGCTGGGTGGACTGTACTGTAGACACCATGCAACAATACCTTTGTCAAGACATTGTAGCCTGGTGCTCTCTGTTTTAGCGAATTCAAGCTACCCAACCTATGAACAATGAACTTTAGAAAGCCCAGCATGCTTGTTTATAATCTTTGGACAAATAGTTTGGCCTTGGGAAAAAGTTAAATATGATGATGCCATGTGGCATCACTGGGCTGGAAAGGGTTAATAAAGCTAGAAAGGGTACGGCTGACTGTTGCTCTGGATCTGGAAAGGCAAATCACAGTGACTGAGTGCATTCCAAATTCCTAATAGAAGGTAAATTGATAAAATTATTTTGTTTCTTGGTTGCAGACCCACAGTTCGAGGGCACGTTCAAGGACGCCAAATACTGTCAGCGACCGTGCAACGAGCAGCCATTTCACAGGGATGCGGGGGTGGTGACCAACTCTGCAGTGCCCGGTGATGTTTCTGTTGCCAACTTGCACTTTGCCAGAGATGAGCACAGGTCAGTACCTGGTGAGGTCATCGTGTTCTCAGAACTTCATCTGTCACCTCCCATTATTATTAATCTGTGAGTGATTCAAATTATTTATGCCTGCCAAAAAGTTTCAGGCCAATATTAATAAAAAATAAAGAAAGTTAAGGTTGTGGTGTTCTATGTAGTTCCTCCCCCCTTTCTCCCCCCCCCCCCCCCCCTCCTCCACCCCCACTTGAGCACAATATACAACATTCATACAAACATGAGCCACTGTCAGAAAAGTCCTCATTTTGGACATTGTTCAACTCGTGTCTCACAGTGGCTTGAATGTAACTGGATGGATAAACAAATCTAGTCAACAAGACACGGCAGGAGAACAAACGTACAAAAGGTAGGCAGTTTGCAAGCTTTCAGAGCCAATGGCACTTCCTTCCGGCAGAATGGTTGAAAGGGAAGGAAGACAGGTGAATGAAAATGACTGGCGAGATTTAGGAAATGTGGAACATTCAGAAAAATTGCGCAGAACTCCTAGGCGGGGGAGGTTTACCAGACAGGATGAGAAGGAAAGACTGATTGTTGGGGACTGCGCCAGACGAGATTTGAAAACCTGAGAACTTAAAGGTGGAAGCCAGGGTAACTTGTAACACAGAGATTTGCACGAGTTAATAAGAGTGAGAAGCTGAGTGCACTGTATGTGATAGTGATGGGATTGGGACAGCGAAAAATAGACAGGTCAGAAAATGTAAGTTGTAGAAAACTATATCGGAGTGAAGAAAGGAATAGTTACCGTGAAGAAGTTCTGAGACTGAAGAGATTAATGTAAATTCATGTCAGAAGATTGGCAAGAACAGAGGATGTGTTGTAGCGTCAGTTCTCCCCTGCGGAGTTGTGAGAAACCGGTGCCTGGGGGAAGAATCCAGATGGCACGTGTCGTGAAACAGGCACCGAGGTCACGATGTCGTGTAGTGGAGCACGTTCTGTGACAGGGTATTGTGTGTCGCCATTATACATTCTCCACCTATGCAGATTGATCCTAACTGATAATTTGTTGGTGGTCATGTCGATGTAAAAAGTCAAACAGTGTGCACCTGACAGCTGATACACAACGTGTCATTTCTCTGGTAGCTCTCCCTTACATCCCATCTGGTAAGTCTCTCCTGACCTGGAATTCTGGGCAACTTTTACAAATACTGCCCTTCTACATAATCCCCACTAGTCCTTTTCGTTCATCCCTGTTCCTTCCCCTTCAATCCTGCCAGAAAAGGAGCATGGCAAGACTTGAAATTAGACAAAAACACACACACACACACACACACACACACACACACACACACACACCTGCTTGTGTCTGTGTATGTGCAGATGGATATGTGTGTGTGTGTGTGTGTTTGTGTGTGTGTGTGTGTGTGTGTGTGTGTGTGTGTGTGTGCGTGCAGACAGGCACATGAACAAAACACACAAACACACACACACAGAATTACTAGCTTTCGCAACCGATGGTTGCTTCTTCAGGAAGGAGAGGGAAAGACGAAAGGATGTGGGTTTTAAGGGAGAGGGTAAGGAGTCATTCCAATCCCGGGAGCGGAAAGACTTCCCTTAGGGGAAAAAAAGGACAGGTGTACACTCGCACACACACACATATCCATCCGCACATACACAGACACAAGCAGACATATTTAAAGGCAAAGAGTAAGGGCAGAGATGTCAGTCGAGGCGGAAGTACAGAGGCAAAGAAGTTGTTGAAAGACAGGTGAGGTATGAGCGGCGGCAACTTGAAATTAGCGGAGGTTGAGGCCTGGCGGGTATCGAGAAGAGAGGATATACTGAAGGGCGAGTTCCCATCTCCGGAGTTCGGATAGGTTGGTGTTGGTGGGAAGTATCCAGATAACTCGGACGGTGTAACACTGTGCCAAGATGTGCTGGCCGTGCAACAAGGCATGTTTAGCCACAGGGTGATCCTCATTACCAACAAACACTGTCTGCCTGTGTTCATTCATGCGAATGGACAGTTTGTTGCTGGTCATTCCCACATAGAAAGTGTCACAGTGCAGGCAGGTCAGTTGGTAAATCACGTGGGTGCTTTCACACGTGGCTCTCACTTTGATCGTGTACACCTTCCGGGTTACAGGACTGGAGTAGGTGGTGGTGGGAGGGTGCATAGGACAGGTTTTACACTGGGGGCGGTTGCAAGGGTAGGAGCCAGAGGGTAGGGAAGGTGGTTTGGGGATTTCATAGGGATGAACCAAGAGGTTACGAAGGTTAGGTGGACGGCGGAAAGACACTCTTGGTGGAGTGGGGAGGATTTCATGAAACTGTACTTCCGCCTCGACTGACATCTCTGCCCTTACTCTTTGCCTTTAAATATGTCTGCTTGTGTCTGTGTATGTGCGGATGGATATGTGTGTGTATGTGTGTGCGAGTGTACACCTGTCCTTTTTTTCCCCTAAGGGAAGTCTTTCCGCTCCCGGGATTGGAATGACTCCTTACCCTCTCCCTTAAAACCCACATCCTTTCGTCTTTCCCTCTCCTTCCTGAAGAAGCAACCATCGGTTGTGAAAGCTAGTAATTCTGTGTGTGTGTTTTGTTCATGTGCCTGTCTGCCGGCGCTTTCCCGCTTGGTAAGTCTTGGAATCTTTGTTTTTAATATATAGACTTACCAAGCGGGAAAGCGCCGGCAGACAGACACATGACAAAACACACAAACACACACACAGAATTACTAGCTTTCGCAACCGATGGTTGCTTCTTCTAGAAGGAGAGGGAAAGACGAAAGGATGTGGGTTTTAAGGGAGAGGGTAAGGAGTCATTCCAATCCCGGGAGCGGAAAGACTTCCCTTAGGGGAAAAAAAGGACAGGTGTACACTCGCGCGCAAACACACACACACACACACACACACACACACACACACATATCCATCCGCACATACACAGACACAAGCAGACATATTTAAAGGCCAAGCCTTGTGTGTGTGTGTGTGTGTGTGTGTGTGTGTGTGTGTGTGTGTGTGTGTGTGTGTGGCTTCAGGTGGCAGAGACTGTGGTCGTGTGTGTGAGTGAGTTGTATTCATGTGCGTACACGTGTGTGGTTTTTTTCTTCTAATTTCAAGTCTTGCCATGCTGATTTTTCCCTGAAACAAATTGTCTGTGTTTTGCAATTCAGTTTATATCTTACAGATGTCCATGCATCACCATTTTTGTACAGAGTCAAGGTGTGGTGGTCAGACTTCACACATAGGTTACTCCTCTTCAGGACATTCTCAAGAATGTCTCGATCACTCGATTTAGAGATGTTCCTCCAGCACAGAGTGTGACACAACACCTTGACAGACTACAGCCGCACATACACTGCTTAACACCGCATGCTAACAACTCACAGTCTGATTGCAAATGTTTTGTTTACAGCTGTTAGTTCATGAAGCCATAGTAATTAACTGCATTAAAATTTGCTTATAACTTGGGAATAAAATCATTCTCAGAACTTTTTTGAAGGATGGTGTATGTTTACTGCCAATATCTTATGGTATTGCTGGATAGTTGTAAGCTTTCTTATCTTGTCTAGAAAACAGACAGTTATTAAAAAATAGCCTGTGGAAAGCTTTTGGAAACCTCAACATGCAATCAAAGAAAGTGACATTTGATGGTCCTAGTTATTCATTTCTGTGGAAATAAAGTGATGGATTAACAGTGCCCTAGTAGGATTGTACAAGAGTTTTTGCACTTACAAGAGAGTAGTGGCATATGTAGAACTTTACACCTTCTGTGCCCAAATGCACTCTCTTTCCTTCTCATCCCATCCGGTATGTCTCCTCTGATCTGTGGTTTTGGATGACTTACCCGAAATCTATCCCTTTTCCTAGACCACTCCAGTCCTTTTCCGTCACCTCTCTTTCTTCCCCTTCAACCCTTCTGACTGAAGAAGGAGCCACTGGCCCCTATAGCTTGTCTATTAAACCTTCTTTTATGTGTGTGTTCTGCTGCTGCTTAGTGAGTAGATGTTTTGTCTATCCAATTAAACTACTATTATGTACTAAATTTAAATTTATTTCGTTCCAGTACCTCTCTTGCAATAATACACTCTAACACCAAAAAAAAAAAAAAGAACTCATACCTCACAGAAATTTGTGAATGGAATGGATATCGGTAGCTGTGGTGTACGTGTACAGACAAGCAAATGATTACAATTTCAGAAAAATTGGATGATTTGTTCAAGAGAAAGATCTTCACAAAATGAGCAAGTCAGTAATGTGTTTGACCACTTCTTGCTCTCATGCAAGCAGTTATTTGGCTTGGCATTTATTTACAGAATTGTTGGGTGTTCTCCTGAGGGGTATCTTGCCAAATTCTGGTCAATTTGCACCTTAGACTGTCGAAATCCCAAGCTGGTTGGAGGGCTCTACCCATAATGCTCCAAACATATTCAGCTGGGGAAAGACTTTGCTGGGCAAGGTAGGGTTTGGCAAGCACAAAGAGAAGTAATAGCAGGCATTTTCTTGCCAAAATGTAATGTGAGGATGAGCTTGGCAGAAGGGCAATAAAACTGGTACAGAATGTCGTCAACATACTATTTTGCTGTATGATAAATGACAACCAGAGGGGTCTCGCTATGGAAAGAAATGGTATCCCCACACCATCACTTCTGGGTGCCTGGCTGTACGGTGGTTGAAAGACTGGTTGCTGTCCGACCACTGTCTGGGGTGTATCCAGATATCCTTAGGACTGGAATCTTATTCACTAGAGTAGAGTTGTGTTTAGTGATGTGTCTGGAGACGCGCTGGACAGCAGTAGGATATCCACCTGACTGCCACCTACCACACAGTTCGACACCCAGTTGTTTTCATAGCGGGACCCCTTTGGTTGTCATCCACAGAACCCTTACAGTATAGCAGTGCACTGATGATATTCCACTACCCATTCTGTTGCCCTTCATGGCGAGCCATCCTGGGCGTACATTTGAGGAAGACAGTGGGCCACCTGCACACGCCGAGAGTTTCTACTGCTTGTGTTTGTGCTGGCCAAATCCTACCTCTGCCAGCAACTTTGCCGGATCTCTCGCTAGTTAAGAACATTTTGAACAGCCCGGGAGATAGACGATCTGACGTATCGGTTGGCCAGAATTTGGCTCAATATCCCACAGGAGGACATCCGGCAACTCTTATCGATCGATGACAAGCCAAATAACTGCTTTAATAAAGGCCAGTGGACCAATGTGTCGTTGACTCGCTCAATGTGTGAAACTCTTTCTCTTGAATAAATCGTCCAGTTATTCTGGAACTGTAATCGTTTGCTTGACTGTACGTGTACTCCACGCCTACCAATTTCCATCCCATTTTAATCATATGTCTGTAGCTTGTTGAAGTAACTAAATCATTTCTTATGTTCATGCTAATCTGTTTCTTCAGCAGTAAATTATTATTAACTAACTAACTCTGGACTGAGTTTTTCTCTTTATCTCTATTTGTTTGATTTTCTTGATGTTTCAGGTCTACTGAAATTCCTTCATTTGAAGAAAGCTACCTTCAAAACGTGTCCAGTGGTGAGTTAGTGAGGAATGAAGAAAAATCAATCCATTTCATCAGTTGTAGTGCTCCAACACGAGGAATTGGTTTACAGCTGGATAATTCCTTCTGCAGCACAGCTTATATGAGCATGGTGGACAATATCTTTTCTGTCTTCACCTGTAGTTCGTGCCTAGAGAGGTTTTCATCGAAATACAGCCTCATAATGCACGTGTTCGTTCACATTGATTGTGTACAGCCACCATTACACGTTTGTAGATACTGCGGTGAAGTGTTTCTCACTTATTTTGGCCTGAATAAGCATTTGTGGACGGAAGACGACGACGGGACTCTGATCGCACTACCATTTTCTGATGCCAGAGGGATATGTCACTCTAGTGATTTGTGCAGCGATGTAGTCAGTTCCGAAGACCACGTGCCTGTTTCTTTTGACTCAGTCACCGGTAACAGTTCAAATGAACAAGTCACTAACACTGATCTTATGAAAAGGGCAGATTGTACTCGACGTAAAGATGACAGGTCGAGCTGCATACAGGCACAACAAAAAGACTGTTACACTTGAGCCTTCAGCGGAAACCTTCTTCAGGAAAGAAAAAATGTCCACACAGTCCCACGAGCGAGCACAACTCACGCACGTGCGACTGTTATCTCCGGCCACTCGCCCAAACAGGAGCAGAAATCTGGAGTGGGGCACGAAAGTGGGAGGGATAGTAGGCTACAGGTGGGGGGGGGGGGGGGGAGGGAGCAAGGGAGAAGTCAGCACTGCTTGACGGAGCGTGCAGGGACTAGAGGTGGCAGGACAGGGCTGCCAGGCGCCGCGTCGGGAGGGAGTGGGCGTAACGAGGAGTGGAAAAGGGGAGGAGCACAGACAGGAAGAGAAGAGTGGCATCGGCAGAGAGCAGAGCGCAGTGAGGGTGGGAGATGTGAATTGGGAGGAAGTTACAGAACAAAAGGGGCAGAAACTGTTTCATGTACATCTACATGGATGCTCTGCAAATCACATTTAAGTGCCTGGCAGAGAGTTCACAGTTCTCATTATTCTAATCTTGTATACTGCGTGGAAAGAATGAACACCTATATCTATCTGTATGAGCTCCGATTTCCCTTATTTTATCGTGGTAATCATTTCGCCCTATGTAGGTCAGCATCAGTGGAATATTTTCGCATGCAGAGGAGAAAGTTGGTGATTGAAACTTCGTGAGAAGATTCCGCCGCAACGAAAATTGCCTTTGTTTCAATTATGTTCACTCCAAATCCTGTAAAATTTCAGTGACACTCTCTCCCCTATTTCACAATAATACAAAATGTGCTGCCTTTCTTTGTACTTTTTTAATGCACTCTGCAGTGTTACGTGGCTTTATGCTTGTTTTCATCACGTAAGGCCCGCTGTTTATTTCCTTCTTCGTTGCTGAGCGATGTATCACTTTTCGTTCTGACACCGCAACTCTTCCTTTCCTATATCTTTACTACTTTTTATCTATATAAATGATGAACTATTGGCTTTGCCATTTAATAACTGTGCAAGAATTACAGGCATCGGGTCCCACTTAATGTGTCACTCGCCTATACGTTTTACGTGAATCTTTGGAGACTCGATCAATCTGTTCACAAAGAGAAAGCAGAATATCTCTTCTTTTGACATTGTCCGACAATGACCTAGGAAGCTGGACACCCTCGTGGCCCGGGCTCTTCTATGGCTCGCTGTAGTTTGCAGCATTCGTTTTATTCATCGCCCGTTTGCCGCTACGTCTAACTTTCGTGCTGATCGTCGAGCGACGTCTTCCACGTTATCTGCAACAAATATACTTTCTTCCCACAGTATATCTGAAAACCCAAAAACAAACTTAAAGAGCATAATAACAATAACTGTTCTTACAATTATTCGTATAGGTCTTGGTCGATTTAATGAGGGGTGGGACAGGCCTAAAAGCCTTGTGACACCACAACCCCATCAATCCTATCTGGTAAGATCCCACATTGTGCAACAGTATTCTAAAAGATGGAGGACAAGTGTAGTGTAGGCAGTATCTTTAGTAGATCTGTTACATTTTCTAAGTGTCCTGCCAATAAAACGCAGTCTTTGGTTAGCCTTCCCCACAACATTTTCTGTTTGTTCCTTTCAATTTAAGTTGTCCATAATTGCAATTCCTATGTAATTAGTAGAATTTATGGCCTCCACTCTTGTTATAACTGAAGTTCCTTTTAGCGCTCATGTGGATGACCTCGTACTTTTCATTATTTAGGATCAATTGCCAATTTTTGCACTATACAGTTATCTTTTGTAAATCATTTTGCAATTTGTTTCGATCTTCTGATGACCTTACTAGTCAATAAATGACAGCATCATCTGCAAACAACCTAAGATGGCTGCTCGGAAGGTCTCCAATGCTTTTCACATAGTAAACATCATTTTATTGCAAAACCAACTGCAGAATCAGAAAGCTTGGACCTTTAGTTATTTTTCAGCCTAGTTTCTGTCACGATTGATGCATTTTCGAATCCATTCTAGAAGCTTTTTCATACCTGCATTATATCGTTCTCTCGCAGACTCGTGGAGGAAAGAACGGTCAGCTCCCTTCAGCTCTTCGTCGCTCGACAATTTCATTCCCCCCAAGTGTTATTTCAAGTTTGGGAACAAATAGTAGTCACTGGGAGCCAAATCAGAGCTGTATGGAGGATGGTCAATGATTTCCCACCCGAATTTGGCGATGAGATTTGTCGTGGTGTGGGCGACATGAGGGCAGGCGTTGTCGTGGTTCAACTGAACTTCCTTCGTCAGCTTTTGTTTCGTAAAGTCAAGCATAGCTTTGTTACTGTCTCACAGTACCTTGCCACATTGATTGTTGTACTTCTTTCCAGGTAGCCTATAACCCTCCTACCTCTCCAGCTAATCAGGCTTTACTGTATGACCGTGTACCTAAAGCCCCTAATCTGTGGTGGAAAAGGCATCTACTCCGAAGAATAATGCAAAACCGAGAGAAGTAAATGAAGATATAATGAAATTGCCATTGCTCAGTACTTCAGCAGTGATGATTAGAAACAAAGTTTGGTTAAATTTATGTATTTTTAAAGAACCAACAGTCACCAGTTCCTCACTGGTAGAAGAATAATTGAATTGAAACTGAACTTAATAGTCGTACGCAACTTTTTGTAAGAATAGTTATTGGCGTCATAACGTAAGAACAGTACCTAACGCACACTTTCAAGTACTTCACACCACACATGTCACAGTAGTCAGATCATAATCAAATAGCAAACAAATACAATATATTATATTAATTTTCAGAGATCAATTACAGTAAGATTGTTTACTAGTTGTGGACAGAAACTTTTTGTTACGTTACTCACTGTAATATTGACTGTCATAATTGTAGCAAGCAGAAAGATTGTTTGAATTTATTCATTAGTAAGGACTGTCATTTGCCTAGCAGTTACTCTGATATTTCTTTGTAATAAAAGTTATAAATTATGCCACAAGCTACAAATTAGAAACTGTGCTTTGACATTGAAATGAAGTGTCCAAGTTACATGTTACTCTATTTTTAGCAAATGAATTAATACTGGCTTTTGCGTCATTCTATTTCTGACATTATTCATGTTAAAGCCAAAGATTTCATTATTACGTAATTGTCCAAAAGTTGTAAAAATTATGTTTTGATAATCTAATAAATTAATATTCACTTCATTTTCTGATTACCTCAGTTCATACAACGGGATAGGATGGATACTACTTGGATAATGACTTAGGAAAATTATTTACGTGACAATATGCACGAAAACAGTGTTATTTCAGCAATAAAATATCTACTATGCTGTTCGTCCTATTACACATCTAGTTATGAAAAGTCTAGATCTTACTTCACTTTATGATGCCGTTCATTTAGCAGTAAAATAGGGCACAGGTTGATCTTCTTGCCCTACGATAGCCAATAACGAGAGCCCACAATACTCTAGGTGTTTTGTGAATTACTCTTGTTGCATCTGTACTGTGCCCAATAAATGGCATACAAATAGCTTGCCCATATTAAACATCCACCAAAACAACCATTTCAGTTGTCACTGCTCCGCACTTCGGAAACAAACTTTCTATCTCCGCACTTTTGCGTAGCGACACGGGTGAATACACACAGCCGACGACACCGATTGTCTCCTCGCGACTCCCAACTGCTACTTTTTTGGCGCGCTTGCACACCCGACAATAGTGCATTTACAATTTATTACTCTCTTTCACAATAGCTTTTTCCCTGACTAGGCCAGCGTGTAGTCTTACAAAATGTTAATATTCCACGCGTATTCTCTTTCTGAAATAAAAAATAGCATTTGTAACTTGACAACATATTTACAAAAATAATATCCAGCACAACTAATAAAAGAACCTTCATAAAACATGTAGAAAATGTACGATCATCCACAGAGTTGTGGCGTTATAAGCCGACCGGCAGAAAGCCTTCCCTATCCCAGACCTCTGACGCCATTACCTTTTCTGCCGATGGCATTTGCTTGAACTTCTTCACATTGGGAGAACCGGAATGCTACCATTGTTTTGATTGTTCCTTAGTCTCTGGCTAGAAGTAATGGACCCAAATCTCGTCCCCATTTACAGCTGAATTCAGATATTCCTCATCCTCTTCCCAGTAATGATCCAAAAACTGGCAGGCACTTTCATTGTGCCTCTTTTTGTGTTCGTCAGTGAACATCTGCAGCACCCACCTGGCACACACTTCGTGATTCTTCAAAATGTGCATCAAAATCGTGTCCACAGCAGTCTTAAAGACATCCTCTGTCAGTCCCGCAATCTCTTGCACAGTCGCACACCAATCTGCAAGCAAAACTTCTTCGACTTTCGTCACTGTCTCGTCTGAAACTGACGGATGGCCTGGCCGGCCTCGTTGTGCAGGTTTCTATGAGCTTCTGTAAACTTCCTACACCAATACACATATTTTTTACGTCTGTACACTTTTCACCATACACATCCATCAACTGGTGATGGATTTCGTTATGGTTTGACCCCTTAAACCACAGAAATCTAATCACAGAACACAGTTCACACTCGGCGAGAGTGTCAATTTTCCCATCCTTCATTAATGGGTGCTGCGCCAAAAATGAACCTCGCAGAGATCGATTAATTGATTGAGGGGGTATGGGGCTAAATGCGAGGTCATCAATCCTGTGATTCCAAAATTGCATACGGAAGAGAGAAGGTCTAGTGAAAGTGGAGAGGAGTCAAACTATAAAACAAGGAAGTTGAAACATAACACAGTAGAAGGTACTAAAGGGTAGCCAAATCTAAAAACTTGGAAAACAGAGTGATAAAAGAGCGGTCTGTGCAAGTGGTCACGAGTTCCAGACCGAGAAAACACGAAGAGAGGGCCCGGCCGCAACCACGCTGCCGCTGATTCGGGCAAAACTTTATATCTGAAAATAAAAACCACTTTCACGGAGGAAACTGAGGGCCATTTCAACAGTTCTTGTATCATCTGCCAATATTGAATTTGAGGAATCTGGAATATTACACTTAGTATGAAGAGCCAAAAGAAGGAGACATTTTGCCAATATATGGGATACCGTCAGTCTGGCTCCACAACCACATTGTAGGGGTGGTTTGTTGTGCAAGACGACACAGTGAGAGAGTCTGGTACGACCAACGCGTATACAGTATAAAGCAGTCAGAGGAGCGTAAGGGAGAGCGCCAAACCGCAGTAGTATCCTCAGTCGTGTATAGTTTTTTACCGAGAGCAGAAGTGCACAGGACGTCATTCCGCTTCTGGGCAAAGAGAGAGAGAGTTGACGTCGATCCGCATATCCGCAGCTGGGATCGTGAAAGGGAATGGGGGTAAGTACCTGAGTCTCTAGCCAAACAGTCAGCCAGTTCATTCCTCGGGATGCTCACGTGACTCGGAACCTAGAGAAAGAGAACCGAGCAAGTGGCACGGCGAAGGGCAGAGAGGAGGTCACGGATAGCAGGGACCGAAGGGTGGTGAGAGTAGCATCAGTCGATAACCTGCAGGCTGCTCGTGGAGTCTGAATGAATTAAAACACTGTGGAGGGAGGCCTGAGAAACGAAAAGGAGGGCTCTGTGAATGGCTAGGAGCTCTGTTGGGAACACACTACACGATCCCAGCAATAAGTGATGTTCTAAGACAGTAGGAGATGTGAAAGCATATCCCGCCTTATCTATTGTCTTACAAGGGAACCTCCCCATTGCACCCCCCTCAGATATAGTTATAAATTGGCGCAGTGGATAGGCCTTGAAAAACTGAATGCAGATCAATTGAGAAAACAGGAAGAAGTTGTTTGGAACTATGAAAAAAATAAGCAAAATATATGAACTGAGCAGTCCATGCGCAAGATAGACAACATCGAGGATAGCCTGAACTCAGGAGTGCCGTGGTTAGTGTGAGCAGCTGCGGAAGGAGAGGTCCTCTGTTCAAGTCTTCCCTCGAGTGAAAAATTTACTTTCTTTATTTTCACAAAGTTATGATCTGTCCGTTCATTTCATTGACGTCTGTGTTCACTGTAATAAGTTTGGTGTGTCTGTTTTGCAACCACACCGCAAAACCGTGCGATTAGTAGACGAAAGGACGTGCCTCACCAATGGGAACCGAAAACATTCGATTGCAAGGTCATAGGTCAACCGATTCCTCCACAGGAAAACATGTCCGATATATTCTATACGACACTGGTGACGGCACGACAGGAATATGTTGTCGACCCACCTAACTTGTACACCTGGCAAATAGGAGATAATAATTGTCTGAAAATAAAAAATTAAACTTTCCACTCTAGGCAAGACTTGAACCTAGGACTTCCCGTTCTGCAGCCACTCACGCTAACCACGGGACCGCGGCGCTCCTGAGCTCACACTATCCTCGATGTTGCCTATCTTGCACACAGACTACTCAGTTTGTATGTTTTGCTTATTTTTTCATAGTTCCACACAACCTCTTCCTGTTTTCTCGATTGATCTGTGTTCAGTTTATCGAGGCCTATCCACTGTGCCAACTTATAACCAAATCTGAGCGGCGTGTGATTGGGAGGTTCCCTTGTTAGAACCGTCAGTGTAGAAGATGGTGGCATCCTTGAACTCTGCAAGGATGGAATGTACGAGATGGTGGAAAACTGTAGGAGGCGACAGGGACGTGAGGACCCTGGAATAGGATATTCCTAATCGATGGTCTAGGCACCATACAAGGGGGAGGGGGGTGGGGGTAGAAATACACGGGGCAGGTTCCAGTGAGTGGAGACTGAGATCCCAGCAGAGGGAGGTGAGACGCATTCCAATCAGCTGTGACCCCTGTGGGGAGTTATGAGGAGAGGGACGTCCCTCGCTTGCAAAGAGGACAGGGTGCACGGGACGGTCAGGGAATTGGCGAGTGGTGATTGAGTAAGAAACCAGCAGTTGGGTCCGTTGCTTCTGCGAGGAGACTGTCAGTGGGAGTAGCGCAAAAGGCACGGATAGGAACGCCGCAGAGGGATGGGGACTGGCAAGAGTAGTGACGTGGCAAGCGAGGAAAATGGCGCTGTTGTCAGATTTCAGCTGGCGGAGCTCGTCGGAGACCTTATTTTACGGATGACCCTCATATTTTAGGTTGGGGCTGGAATGATTTTGGGAGGTGAGGGTGTGCTGTAAGGAAAGCTCCCATCTGCTCAGCTCAGCAAAGCTGGTGGTGGAGGGGAGGATTCAGATGGTCCGAGTTGTAAAGCAGCCACTGAAACTGAGCACGGTACGCTCAGTTACGCGTTGTGCCGCAGGGTAGTCACTCTGCTCTCGGCCACAGTTTGGCAGTAGCTGTTCGTCCTGGTGAACAGCCGGTTGACGGTCATGTCGACGTATAAAGCTGTGCAACGAGTCCAGCAGAGCTGGTAAATAAGATCGCTGCTTCCACAGGTGGCCTGGTCTCTGATGGTGCAGGATAAGCCTGTGACAGGACTGGAGTAGGAAGCAAGTAAAAAAAAAAAGGAAATACCACCTTAATCAAGTCCCAGGAATGTGTGTTACTATTTTCAAAAAATGAAATATTTTTCTTATATTGAATGTATAAATGTATATTAAACAATAAAAACTCCAGGTTAGAATATCAACAGCATAAGGTAAAGATAGATTGATACTCGTGATGAAGATGACAGAGAAAGAAATTCAGTCACGTTTGCAACAAAAATGGATTTATTAGTTCTTCATTTGCGACGCATTCACCAGTATTGAAAGACATTTTCAGATAATCGATCTGTGGTTAAATTATCGTCTCGTGGAATGAGGAGTCAAAATCGTAAAATTACATCTGAGGAAGAATGGGTCAAGTGCATGTATAACACTAAAATATGGAACAATGCAAAGTGTCACAGTTTGTGTCTTGTGAATGTTTACAGTAATGTGGTAACACACCACAAGCCAATTTTCTCTCGGCGGCATAAGTCATCATCGTATTGAGGTGATGCCCCCTTGAACACAAAATAGGACCTGTTTACATTTGTCATATATGCACAGCCTTATGTGCTGGTACAGGCTAGCTGTGACAGCTTTGTGCTGGTACAAACACATAAGGTTGTAACTGTATGTGACGGCAGTATCTGTTCCCGGAGGAACAGTTACTGTAAATGACCGTGCAGCTGTGCTAGAAATGAAATGATAATTAAATGGACACCCTAGCTGCAAACAGGCATTGATGTACTTCATTGGGGAGACGTTAAAAATGTGTGCCCCGACCGGTACTCGAACCTGGGATCTCCTACTTACATGAGTATGATGGACAAACATCTATTAGGCACACTACGAATGTAGTAGTGTGGACATGTTGGGAATGTGGGTCTCACGAGGAGTGTGCAAGGGATAATCCCCTGCAGCGTCTGCCATGTAAGCAGGAGATCCCGGGTTCGAGTCCCGGTCGGGGCACACATTTTCAACATGTCCCTAATGAAGCACATCTTGTTTGCAGCTAGGGTGTCCATTTAATTATGATTGCATTACATAAGGTTGTGCATATTTGACAGATGCAAACAGACCATTTTTAAGGGGTGTCGTCTCCACATGATGATTTTTCATGGTGTTGACAGAATCCGTATTTTTAAAAAGTCACATTGGATCTCACCATATATGAGTTCTCTTTTATTACCATTATTGGTGTGTGGTGTGTTATCACATTACAGTAAATCTTCACAAAGTACAAATTGTGACCATCAGCAGTGTTCCATATGTTAGCATCATACGTGCACTGGGCACATTCTTTCCTCGGTTTAAGTTTATGGCGTCAACTCCTCATTTCATGAGATCATTATTTTCCTGTAGTTAGATTGCCTGTAGTGCCTTTCAGTACAAGAGAATCACATCACAAATGAAGAACTAATAAATCCATCTTTATTGCAACCCCGACTAAATTTCTCTATGTAACATTACCACAGTTGCTGCAACACGCGCAGAGTTGGGGAATGGAATGATCTGACTTTTGTCAAGATGACATGTAATAATACTGTAGCAACAGCAATTATATTGATGTTGTTTTGTTAGGCAACCAGTTTCGACATTCCAATCACGTCATCTTCAGATCTGCGGTATTAATGATACCGAGTACCACCTGTGCACATATAAGACGAGGCCCTAATATTCGTGTCTGGTGAAGAGCAGACATACTCGTGAAGTTTAAATATCTACGGAACCAGATGTGATTACTGGTGCCTTGTCTTATACGTGCACGATTGGTACTTTATGTCATATTACGGCTGCTGGTACAGTATTGTTACATTTCATTGACCGACCTCTGTCCCACACAACTGAACCCAGGATGGCGTTACATTTAGTGAAAATGACACATTGACTTGCAGACAGGCACAATGAAAAGACACTCACACAATAGTTTTTGGCCAAAGCCTTCATCAGAAAAGGAAACACACACACAACAGCCTTCTTCTCCAGGACCAGTCCGAGCTGCGTGGTCGTGTTTACGTGATTGTGTGAATGAATGTGTATGGGTTTTTTTTTTCTGATGAAGGCTTTGCCAAAAGCTAATGTGTAAGTGTCTTTCCATTGTGCTTGTTTGCAACTCTACACGACTTTATGGTGATTAGTGATGTATCTTTTCCTTATATTGTTAACTGTACATTAATTCATGCTACAGCTCTTCAGTTTTCGTCCTTTTCATGTCCTAAATTTTGTCTGGTCAAACAGTGTGTTTGTGTAATGCATAAATTATGTAATTAGTTTTTGTTTTCTCACTAACACTTGATGAGTTGTTTCGTAGATATGCAAGAACCTATTAATTAAGTTCTTTCTTATTCAGTGCTGGTTGTGTATCAGATACAGGGAAACAATTTGATTGATACTTCAACATATACTGAAGAAACAATGTCGTGTTTGTGTTTTTATGTTAATTACATCTATTATAATCTGTAAAGATATAAGAATATTTTGAATATATCTTTGGAAGTGTTACCTTCTTGTTAACACCCACTTTAAGCTGTAAAAATTGTTTGTAAAATACAGAAAACATTTTTCTAGCAACAGTTTAGTTTTCCAAAGGGCTTTTTTTACCAATAGGACTGATTTTTGTGATAATTTTCATTGTATTGTTGTGTTATTATGGATATTATGGCCATTACAGAAGTAAGAAAGACTTGCATTACATTAAGTTATTATTATATAAGCAGAAGAATTCCTGACATCTCACAGTGCAGCCATAATAGCGTTGGTCCAAATCCTTGCACACATATCAGTAGAGACTTGTCACAAATTGTGACACAAACTGCATACCAGAAATATGAAATGGGGGAAGGTGAGCAGTTACCTTTTAATCCACGGACTGGAGTTCATTAGGCCTATCGTAAGTACTTGCTCTGTTCAGGAGATTGATTGTTCCTGCCATCTTTGTTACTATAAGCAAAGCAGTGAAGAGTTTTATTCAACTGAGGGAGATAACGTTAATAATGTGGAGTTAATATACACTCCTGGAAATGGAAAAAAAGAACACATTGACACCGGTGTGTCAGACCCACCATACTTGCTCCGGACACTGCGAGAGGGCTGCACAAGCAATGATCACACGCACGGCACAGCGGACACACCAGGAACGCGGTGTTGGCCGTCGAATGGCGCTAGCTGCGCAGCATTTGTGCACCGCCGCCGTCAGTGTCTGCCAGTTTGCCGTGGCATACGGAGCTCCATCGCAGTCTTTAACACTGGTAGCATGCCGCGACAGCGTGAACGTGAACCGTACGTGCAGTTGACGGACTTTGAGCGAGGGCGTATAGTGGGAATGCGGGAGGCCGGGTGGACGTACCGCCCAATTGCTCAACACGTGGGGCGTGAGGTCTCCACAGTACATCGATGTTGTCGCCAGTGGTCGGCGGAAGGTGCACGTGCCCGTCGACCTGGGACCGGACCGCAGCGACGCACGGATGCACGCCAAGACCGTAGGATCCTACGCAGTGCCGTAGGGGCCCGCACCGCCACTTCCCAGCAAATTAGGGACACTGTTGCTCCTGGGGTATCGGCGAGGACCATTCGCAACCGTCTCCGTGAAGCTGGGCTACGGTCCCGCACACCGTTAGGCCGTCTTCCGCTCACGCCCCAACATCGTGCAGCCCGCCTCCAGTGGTGTCGCGACAGGTGTGAATGGAGGGTCGAAGGGAGATGTGTCGTCTTCAGCGATGAGAGTCGCTTCTGCCTCGGTGCCAATGATGGTCGTATGAGTGTTTGGTGCCGTGCAGGTGAGCGCCACAATCAGGACTGCATACGACCGAGGCACACAGGGCCAACAGCCGGCATCATGGTGTGGGGAGCGATCTGCTACACTGGCCGTACACCTCTGGTGATCGTCGAGGGGACACTGAATAGTGCACGGTACATCCAAACCGTCATCGAACCCATCGTTCTACCATTCCTAGACCGGCAAAGGAACTTGCTGTTCCAACAGGACAGTGCACGTCCGCATGTATCCCGTGCCACCCAACGTGCTCTAGAAGGTGTAAGTCAACTACCCTGGCCAGCAAGATCTCCGGATCTGTCCCCCATTGAGCATGTTTGGGACTGGATGAAGCGTCGTCTCACGCGGTCTGCACGTCCAGCACGAACGCTGGTCCAACTGAGGCGCCAGGTGGAAATGGCATGGGAAGCCGTTCCACAAGACTGCATCCAGCGTCTCTACGATCGTCTCCTCGGGAGAACAGCAGCCTGCATTGCGGCGAAAGGTGGATATACACTGTACTAGTGCCGACATTGTGCATGCTCTGTTGCCTGTGTCTATGTGCCTGTGGTTCTGTCATTGTGATCATGTGATGTATCTGACCCCAGGAATGTGTCAATAAAGTTTCCCCTTCCTGGCACAATGAATTCACGATGTTCTTATTTCAATTTCCAGGAGTGTAATTTAAAAATATGAAAACAATCTCATACGGCACTGGTCAGGTAGCACGATGAATGAAAATTTATTTGGCTGCATGAGACACTCCTAGAACGGTAACACGAGGAGATTACAATTACAGTAAATAAAAATTATGGAAAGAACATAGTCTTCTGTCTATTTTCAGTTTTACGCGGCCGACTTCCTTCCCTAACCCTGTGAGACCGATAACCCCGCTATTTGGTCTCTTCCCACAAACAACCAACCAACCAACCAAGAATAATTGCATAATTCTGTTGTCATACTTGTTTACTTTGAAAGAAATTTTTTGTACTGCTACCTTAAAAAAAATGAGAAACATGATAAAATGATGATGTCTTGTCAGATTACCGGCAGAATTGAGGTGACGTTCTGTGGCGACACAGGATGACACCTCGACTCGGGTGATAACCCGAGAAGACTTCGTCGTCGAAAATCGCCGAGAACCTGCATTTTCATATAAGTGATCAAATAAAGTAAACACAAGTAAAACTGTGGTTCCAAACTGTGTAGCAAATCAACCCTATCATTTGAATTGGTTATTGTAGCACAAAATGGTGTGATTTCACACCAATCATCTCATCTGGCAGAATATAGGCAGGTGGGCAGTTGATATTATCTGTGTCTGCTTCGTGCAACACCCAAAGCATTTTGATCCGCACAGCCGTTTTGCATTACGGTTGTATCCCTTTGTAGTTGATCCACATAAGCCGATCAGCCAGACCTACTGTCGACAGAAACCCGACCGGGCGATAGCGGCGTCACCTGGCTGGACACACGCACGGGCCGAGTAGTACCAGGGAGTGTGCTGGCCGCGTGTAGCACTGGGAAGGCGTGCGATACATCCGACTTTGACTGAGTATAGTGTGTTTGGATGGGTAAAAAATTTGCTCACCAAGGTTTGGACTAGCACGTAAGGTAATACTGAGGGCCAATTGCAATGGCTTGGAGGCTCAGAATGAGCAGTTTCAGGAACTGCACGACAACCCAGCAAGTGTGGTGCCTTGCTGTGGCACCACAGGGTTTATATATGTACATTTTGCAGCCACCCCTTTAAGCACTTTGAAACGTTAACCACAGCCTCACAATATTTTTATTCACTTACAAAATTTGTTACTAAAAATCCTAAGTTTGAGAGTAACACAGATATTAACAAGATCAATACAAGAAATAAGAATGATCTGCATTTCCCTTTAATGACTCTAAAATTTGGCACAGAAAAGGGTGAAATACGCAGCAAAAAAGTATTTGACGAACTACCCGTGGAAATAGAATGTCTGACAGAAGACAGAAGTGTTTTCAAATTTAGATCAAAGATGTTACTCTGTAACAACTTCTTCCGTGCCATAGACGGTTTCTTGAACAGACATATTTAGCCATTGAAAAACGTGAAAATGGCCTGCATTTAGCAATACAGGATGTTTCCATAAGAGCATGCACAAATGTAACAGGACATAGAGACTGCTCCACTGAACAATTTGAGGTAGGGGATCTGAGGTCAGAGAAGCCAACTTAAGGAGATATGGAAGTAAACTTGTGTAGTGCTTTGTGTAACATTACTATTTTCCAGCTTATTTACAACTAACATACATATTTTATTTATTTATTTGGTCCTGTTGATTACGTATTACACAGCCAGTGTACAAGTAACATAGAACAAGTCAATTGATGCAATTACAATAGTACATTAACATTTGTACATCACATTGCACAGACATTGGTTTGTTTTACAAGAACAATTACTTGCATGCAGTATCAAAGCCAGAATTGTGCCAAAAACAGCTTAAGTGATTGTTTAAAATAGTAGAATAAGTGACAGTGCATATTTTTATGCTACTGACATATATAAGGAAGTAAATTTTCTTCATGGTCATGGTTTGAATGAATACAAGTTTTAACTGCATTCCTTAAGAAGAGGTTTAAGTGAATGCTCAAGGGAGTGGGATACATGGGAGTTCACATTTTCTCATAATGAAACAGATAAATTTACATTTTATCACCACAATTTCAGTTAAACTACAAGTAACAGCATCACACTCTATCTTTAAGGGAGTGCTTTTCTTAGGCACTTTCCCCCATTCGTGTACATCATAACTGTAAGTATTCATTCATTTTATAGAAAGTTTGTTCAATGAAAAATAATTTTAGTTTCCTTTTGAAAATCTTTACATTACTTATTTCCTTTTTTATATTGATGGGGAGCTTATTGAAGACCTTTATACCTGACTCAGTAACTCCCCTATGTACTATAGTGAGAGATGCAGAGCCTTGATGAAAATTTTTCACCTGTCTCGTGTCACGGTTGCGGATGTCACAATTTTTCGGAAACAGTTCCCCGTTGTTGTCTACAAACAATGTCAGTGAGTATATATACTGACCTGTGATGGTAAGTATCCTGAGAGATTTGAAGAGACCTCTGCAAGATGTCCCATTAGGGACCCCACATATTAGCCTCACTGCTCGTTTTTGTATTCTGAAGACTTTTTCAACACCTGCAGCATTTGCCCAGAAGATTATGCCATAGGAGAGAACAGAATGCAAAATAATGCAAAATATGACGACAACATTATTTCTCTGTCTGCTAACTGATGGAGAGCTCTGAGTGCAAAGCACGATGAGCTAAGTTTCTTGACCAGCTGATCAATTTGTTCTTTCCATCTTAGGTGACTGCCTATTTGGATACATAGGAATTTTGTATGTGTGGTTTCATTAATTTTGTGATTGTTAACATATATTTCAGGAGCTTTATTTTTTTGTATTTTTTGTCAGAAACTGTATCATATTGGTTTTTGAAATATTTACATGTTTACGTGTACTGTGCTGTGAGGGTGAGCCTGATTACGAGGAAGTTGTGATCCAGAGTTTGTTAACTGTGCTTGTCCGTAAGGTGGCTCTGTTATATCTTATTTACACTGTCCCACGAAAGAACGTGCTACGAATCAATGACAGACCCATTCATCACTCAGTGCTGTTCAGAGATGTACAGTACAGTACGATGCAGCAGTACCGGTACAGCTTCGCAGAACTCACTGCAATGTACATTGTGTACGGGGAAGTACGTCGCAATGCTCTCGCTCTCCGTCACGACGAATGTTTATTTCTCTGTATCGATGAATGCAGAAGAGTGGTTCATCGGAAAGAAGGAATGAGGGACTCGACAACGTGAGGACCGCTCGCACGCCCAATTTTGAAAAGGAGGTTCTGGAATATATTGCAGTGGACCCCACTACAGGTACTCATCGTGTTGCACGTGGAACGGCCACTGCACGTACGAGTGTGTGGCGAGTACTCCACGAACAACAGTCGCACCCATACCACGCACAGCGAGTCCGTGCAATGTTTATCACTGACTTTACACCGAGAGTCACGTTGTGTCAGTGGTTGCTCCAACAATGCCTTGATTGAACAGATTTCTGACAGAATGTGCTGTTAACTGACCAGGCCTCATATGATCGTGACGGTGTTTAGAACAGCAGGAATAGCCACGTGTAGGATGCGGAAAACCCTCATGCCATAGTAGTAGTAGAGTCACACCATCAGGTACGTCTTGCTGTGCACATCTGGGCTGGCATTGCAGGCAATAATCCCACTGGGCCATACCTTCAACTAAGCCATCTGAATGGCCACCTGGAGCTTTATTTTTTGTCAGAAACTGTATCATATTGGTTTTTGAAATATTTACATGTTTACATGTACTGTGCTGAATGGCCACCTGGACCTGACGTTAGATTAGATCAGTACTGGTTCCATAGATCATGAATATGACACTTTGTAATGATGTGGAATGTGTCAGGTTAATAAAAGGTGTCTATACAAGATATTACATTACACAAAATATTACATGACATTCAATATTTTTAACTTTTTTGTGGGGGTTGGGAAATTACCCAATTACTATATCCAAAAATTCATCTAATGAATAGAAGGAGTTGCCATTAAGAAATTCTTTTAATTTTCTTTTAAATGCTATATGGCTATCTGTCAGACTTTTGATGCTATTAGGTAAGTGACGAAAGACTTTTGTGGCAGCATAATTTACCCCCTTCTGAGCCAAAGTTAGATTTAACCTTGAGTAGTGAAGATCATCTTTTCTCCTAGTGTTGTAGCCATGTACACTGCTATTACTTTTGAATTCGTTTGAATTGTTAATAACAAATTTCATAAGTGAATATATATATATATATATATATATATATATATATATATATATATATATATATATATATATATATATATATATATATATATAGTGAGGCTACAGTGAAGATCCCTAGCTCTTTAAATAAGCATCTGCAGGATGATCTTGGATGAGGTCCAGCAATTATTCTGATTACATACTTTTGTGCAATGAACACTCTTTTACTCAATGATGAGTTACCCCAGAATATGACACCATACGAAAGCAGAGAATGAAAATAGGTGTGGTAAGCTAATTTACTCAGATGTATATCGCCAAAATTTGCATTAGTAGCTGAACTCAAACGTTTCAGCAGATCCTCAGCATGTTTTTTTTCCAGTTCAACCCCTCATCAATGCATACACCTAGAAATTTTGAATATTCTGCCTTAGCTACCGATTGCTGATCGTAGTCTATATTTATCAATGGGGTCATTCGATTTACTGTGTGGAACTGTATATACTGTGTTTTGTCAAAGTTTAATGAGAGCCCATTTGCAGAGAAGCACTTAATGATTTTCTGAAAAACATCGTGTACAATTTCACAAGTTAATTCTTGCCTGTCGGGTGTGATAGCTATACTTGTATCATCAGCAAAAAGTGCCAGCTTTGCATCTTCGTGAATATAGAATGGCAAGTCATTAATATATATTAAGAACAGCAGAGGACCCTAGACCGAACCTTGCGGCACCCCATTCTTGATTGTTCCACAGTTCATGCAAAGAGTTCTGCCAGAATTGTTGGAGAACGTAACCTGAGCTGTTCGTGAGAGGATGTGGATGCAGCACGATGGTGCTCCACCTCACCCCAGTCTGGATGTCCGCAACCATCTCAGTGCTGTATTTCCTGGTCGCCGGATTGAAAGGGGAGGTCTTATTCCGTGGCCGGTGAGGTCAGCTGACCTGAATGCCCTTGACTGTTTCCTCTGGGGATGTCTAAAGTCACTTGTGTATGAGACTCCAGTGAGTATGGATATGGAATTAGTTGCCAGAATTGTAGCTGCCTGTTATGTGCTTCAAAACACACCAGGGATGTTTGTCAGGGTGCGTCAGACTCTTGTTCGCCCATGTCGTGCTTGCATTGAGGTCGATGGCTGACAATTTCAGCATGTATTGAGAGACGCAGTACAATTGTACATGCACTGTGTCAAAGATGGTATTTGTAGTTAAGTATAACTAATGTAAATAAAAAAGAACAAAGTTATGTTATTTTATTCCTATTATCTCCTTAATTCAGTTCCTCCAACCCCGGGTAGCCTACCTCAAATTGTTGAATGGAGCATCCTTCGTGCCCTGTTAAACTTTGTCACGCTCGTACAGAAACACCCTGCATAAGAATAAATGAGTTTAGTGATCTCGGCAGTTGAGATTTCATTCAGTGTTCACAAGTGTGACAGTTAGAAATTGTGCTTGCACATGTTGAGATAGCATAAATCACAGTGTGCAAATTATCCAGATATTTGTACGAGTAAAACCTAAGTTCACATAAGGGAAAAAGAAAATTCAGTTTCATCATTTACTGCTAAGTGGCATTGTGTATCACATTTTAATTTAGGTTTAGTAACAAATACTGGATTAAAATTGTAAATTCAAATTTTTCTTTGGCTGCAAAAATCTGTCTTCAAATAAAAAAGTTTCATGTGATCTCGTAATTTTACTGCTGTACTGAATATTCCAGTTTACAAAGGAAACAGAGAAGAGTGGTTGCTTACTGTTTTTGAAAGTCTCGGTTACTAGGAGAGTGGATGGGTTATTACGGCAGTCTGTCTGCCGTAAGCCCAAACATACGGGCCTATATCTGCAAGCATTGTGCTGCCATCATCCTCCACAAACTACTGGCGTCCTCAGAACATAGGTGCACTGGGTCAATGTGGTTTATGATGGAGACAGCCTTATAAATCAGCTACAACATCTGCAGATGGTGTTCAAAAAATGGTTGCTCTCCGTATCACGTAAGTATGTGACCGCCCACAACAGCAAGAAGATAAGGAAGCCTTTGAGTCCAGGGTGTTCCTTCCATACGTCAGCAACCTTTTGTCTCAAGTAGGCAGGATCCTAAGGAAACATCGAGTTAAAGCGATCTTCTGACCGCCAGTGAAGATTACTGCCCTTCTCAATTGGGTTGGTTGATTGTTTGATTTGTGGGAGGGGACCAAACAGTGAGGTCATCGATCCATTCGGATGACAGAAGGATGGAGAAGGAAAGCGGCCGTGCCATTTCAAAGGAACCATCCTTGCATTTGCCTGAAACAGTTTAGGGAAATCACGGAAAACCTAAATCAGGATGGTCAGATGTGGGGTTGAACCAACGTCCTTCTGAGTACAAGTCCAGTGTGATAACCACTGTGCCACATTGCTCGGTCCGCTCCGGTAAAGGACGATAAGGGTCTGCAGAAGGCCAGGATTTACAAAATTCCTTGCCAGAGTCGCAAAGCGTACATCGTTCAGGTGATACACAGAGTACACGAAAGGTGTATTGAATATGAGTGCCACACTCGCATTTCACAGCCCAGTGATTCGGCTGTAGCTGAGCACTGTATTAGCGCAGGGCACTCTAAGCATTATTCTGTCATAAAAATCTTGACCCTGGCGATATCTTCTTGGGATTCATTAATTAAAGAATCTGTCAAAATACGTGTACCTTAAAATCTTATAAATCGAGGCGGCGGCTTTGAACTGGACAAGGCTGTGACCTGGTGATGTCTTTAATTTCATCTGAAAGAGACAATTTTGTTTATAATGACACGTCTGGCGACATCTGACGTTTGTTCTTAGCGACGCGAGCATGCATACTGACAGATGGCAGACATGTTGTTGTTATTGTTGTGGTCTTCAGTCCAGACACTGGTTTGATGCAGCTCTCCATGCTACCCTATCCTGTGCAAGCTTCTTCATCTCCCAGTACCTACTGCAACCTACATCCTTCTGAATCTGCTTGGTGTATTCATCTCTTGGTCTCCCTCTACGATTTTTAACCTCCACGCTGCCCTCCAGTACTAAATTGGTGATCCCTCGATGCCTCAGAACATGTCCTACCAACCGACCCCTTCTTCTTCTTGTCAAGTTGTGCCACTAACTCCTCTTCTCCCCAATCCTATTCAGTACCTCCTCATTTGTTATGTGATCTACCCATCTAATCTTCAACATTCTTCTGTAGCACCACATTTCAAAAGCTTCTATTCTCTTCTTGTCCAAACTATTTATCGTCCATGTTTCACTTCCATACATGGCTACACTCCATACAAATACTATCAGAAACTTCCTGACACTTAAATCTATACTCGATGTTAACAAATTTCTTTTCATCAGAAACACTTTCCTTGCCATTGCCCGTCTACGTTTTATATCCTCTCTACTTTGACCATCATCAGTTATTTTGCTCCCCAAATAGCAAAACTCCTTTACTACTTTAAGTGTCTCATTTCCTAATCTAATTCCCTCAGCATCACGCGACTTAATTGGACTACATTCCATTATCCTCATTTTGCTTTTGTTGGTGTTAATCTTATATCCTCCTTTCAAGACACTATCCATTCCGTTCAACTGCTCTTCCAAATCCTTTGCTGTCTCTGACAGAATTACAATGTCATCGGCGAACCTCAAAGTTTTTATTTCTTCTCTGTGGATTTTAATACCTACTCTGAATTTTTCTTTTGTTTCCTTCACTGCTTGCTCAATATAGAGATTGAATAACATCGAGGATAGGCTGCAACCCTGTCTCACTCCCTTCCCAACCACTGCTTCCCTTTCATGTCCCTCAACTCTTATAACTGCCATCTGGTTTCTGTACAAATTGTAAATAGCTTTTGGCTCCTTGTATTTTACCCTTGCCACCTTCAGAATGTAGTTTGCGGACGTGTGGTTTCACCTTTATGAATGTGCCTGCATGCAACAAATGGAACAGTATTTGCAGAGGGCGTGTATTTCAATAGAGGACGTTCCTGTGTTGGTCTCCAGTGCCACAGTCTTTTTGCGTTCCCCTCCTCTGCCTTTCCCCACTCCCTCTCGCGTCTGTCCAGCCCTCCCCCCTCCCCCCCCCCCCCTCTTATGAGTCCTCATACTCCATCGCCTCCCTGCCCCCCTCCCCCCAACTTCGATTTTCTTCTCCTTCCCCCTTTTCTTTCCCATCATCTGTCTGGGTTCCTCCCATCTGCCCCCGGCTGTCGTGTGTCATATTTGTGCCAAGTTTTTAGTGTAGTGTTCAAGTGAGTGTTCAGTGTTGTGCATCTTTTCCAAAGTTTTGCGAAGAGAAATCATGCTGTCGCTGGGTGTTACTTTGTCTACATCTACATCTACATCTACATCCATACTCCGCAAGCCACCTGACGGTGTGTAGCGGAGGGTACCTCGAGTACCTCTATCGGTTCTCCCTTCTATTCCAGTCTCGTATTGTTCGTGGAAAGAAGGATTGTCGGTATACCTCTGCGCGGGTTCTAACCTCTCCGATTTTATCCTCATGGTCTCTTCGCGAGATATACGTAGGAGGGAGCAATATACTGCCTGACTCTTCGGTGAAGGTATGTTCTCGTACCGAGCTACTGAGCGTCTCTCCTGCAGAGTCTTCCACTGGAGTTTATCTACCATCTCCGTAACGCTTTCGTCATTACTAACTGATCGTGTAACGAAGCGCGCTGCTCTCCGTCGGATCTTCTCTGTCTCTTCTATCAACCGTATCTGGTACGGATCCCACAGCGGTGAACAGTATTCCAGCAGTGGGCAAACAAGCGTACTGTAACCTACTTCCTTTGTTTTCGGAATCTTCCAATGAATTCCAGTCTGGCATCTGCTTTACCAACTATCAACTTTACATGGTCATTCCGTTTTAAATCACTCCTAATGCGTACTCCCAGATAATTTATGGAATTAACTGCTTCCAGTTGCTGACCTGCTATATTGTAGCTGAATGATAAGGGATCTTCCTTTCTATGTATTCGCAGCACATTACACTTGTCTACATTGAGATTCAATTGCCATTCGCTGCACCATGCATCAATTCACTGCAGATCCTCCTGTATTTCAGTACAATTTGCGATTGTTACACCCTCTCGATATACCATAGCATAATCCGCAAAATGCCTCAGTGAACTTCCGATGTCATCCACAAGGTCATTTATGTATAGTGTGAATAGCAATGGGCCTTAGACGCTCCCCTGCGGACACCTGAAATCACTCTTACTTTGGAAGACTTCTCTCTGTTCAGAATGACATGCTGCGTTCTGTTATCTAGGAACTTTTCAACCCAATTACACAATTGGTCTGATAGTCCATACGCTCTTACTTTGTTCGTGAAACGACTGTGGAGAACTGTGTCGAACGCCTTGCGGAAGTCAAGAAACACGACATCTACCTGGGAACCCGTGTCTGTGGCCCTCTGAGTCTCGTGGACGAATAGCGAACAGAAATCAGACTGTCGCCGTGTTTTTAATTGTCTTTCTATTATTTTACCAGTCTGCTTCCTGTGTATTTTCTTAGCATCGCCAACCGTTTGTTTTACGTTTTTAAGTTCCACAATTTTCCGCCATTTTACCATTTAAGTCACCGATAATATCAGCTGCTTTTTTATGTATTGTCTTCATTTTTTTTAGAAAAAAATTCTGTAGGCTGAATGGCGAGGTACTAAGGCTCCATGAAGAGGGGGGGGGGGGGGGACAGTTAGCAGATGGCTGGACGGTTACCAGCCAAAATATTGTGGCAAAACGTCTACATGATCCGGCTCCAAACCCAGAATGTCATAGAATTAAAAAGAAACCAGTTCCCTATTTTAGATAATGTAAGTATTTTCATATGACGTAAAAATGCAATACTTTACTACATAAGCACTCTTCATGTCATCTTTTTTGTATATCTTAGTGGTTTCTGCATAAATGATGTTCGTGTGACGGCCCCTGCACACGTTCAACTATCCGACCGACGGACAAATTGGACGTGTGTGGGCGTTTGGCCAGCTGACCGAACAACAATTATTGTTGGGGTGATGGTCAACAGCCGACCTCCCCACCATTCCATCCAACAAGTCGTGCCTGACAGAGGTTCATCTTGTGCCACTGCAAACGGGACTAAACGCTTTTCTAATATTTAGTCCATGACAGACTGCGAGGTGGATGAAACGTCAGTGACACGGTTTCTGGAAATCTTTAAACATTGATCTTTGTGGGATACACTGTGCGAGGGATAGAACAATGGACGTACGAGAAACGAGGCAATATTTCATGTTTTATCCAATTCGTAGTACTTTCTTTGGCACACAGAGGCAGTACAAGATATATATTTCTATGAATAAAACCCTACCGACTGTCGATATTTCGGTTTCTAAGTTTCATTTCCGATATGTATAGGAAGTAAAACTTAAGTAACAACAATCAGTGGACGTTAGTTCATAAATTGTACTTGCTTAATCGTTTTAAGTGTTAAAAAAGCCTATATTCAAGCCTTCTACCACGAAGAACAAAGTTTCCGGATTCTTCTATTTTTTTTTTATTTATTTTTAGTGTTCAAACAGTTGCCAAATTGTTCATTTCTTATGGGTCTGCAGTTGTATTTAGTTTTTATTTTGCATACATGAATACGTTATTAAAGATGTCATGAACATCTTTGGTTATATTTATTTCCCCTTTCTGCGAGGTATTTCCTTAGTTAATCACACTGCAGGTTTCGGGACTCATTTTGGATAACAACTGTGTGGATACAATTGCACTGAATATGAATTCCTCTTCTGCCAGTGGCTAGAAAGAGCACTGTGGCTAACAGCCTCTCCCTGCAGCTTACAGCCTCCCTCAAGTCTCTATTCTTTTTCGTTAAGAGTGGGTTCATGATGTTCCGCAGTCCCGAAATGCATGTTTTACGCATCTTTAGATAATTACGAAAATTATCGGCTCCCAGCTCTGTTAAGTAGCAGAAGGTGGATGAATTTCTCTTTATTTACATTAGCCACTTCTTTGTCCACAGGTTTCTCAAGGTTTTTGTTTGGACTTGTTACCTCTAAAACGCCCGTTTTTAATGTTTATAATCATCTAGGATGTCGTAGAACATAAAGTCAGCGAATGTAACATAAACAAAGCAGAACAGGACGGCACTGTAATTGTCGAGTGCAGTCGGTCTGGACCTGTGTAGACCACCACGAAATTGAGTCTGTCTATCGGTTGGTTGGTCTGTCAGTTGTCAGTTGGTTGGTTCGTCGTTCGGTCGGTCGGGTGGTCGTTTTGTTGGTCGGTCAGTTTGTTGGTCGGTTGATCGGTCGGTTTGTTGATCGGTCGGTCGGTTTGTTGGTCTGTAGGGCAGCCTGTCGATATATTTGTGGGGTTGAAGGGGCCTTTAAATCGAACATAATTTTATCTGTGTTTGTCACCAGACGATGCCCTACGAAACCGGAAGTCAGTTTGTGACCAACATTAGAAAGTGTTTCCTATTTAATATTCTGTTATCATGCTGTTTGAAGCACTGACAGAAAACTCTATTCATATTGAGATCCATTTTAACACCTGGCATACGTCGGCTCTCTGGCTGGAGGGATAGTGCCTATTAGAGAATTTTTGTCTCCTTACGTCGAAACTCGTAGTTCATAGTTCACATTCCATAAACCAAGAGAGCAAACAGTGATTATGACTACATTCAAATATAAAACAACCTCACATATTTTAATGCATCCCGTAACTTACAACATTCTGTTGCAATTTTCGTGAAATTTTCTTTGAACTTCCTTGCAACACTTGGAAGGCAAATTAAGTGCCACAAGTAGCTTGTTATTAAATGTCAGTCGTATAATTAGCTTATCAAAGCTTCGTTAACGTCTGATTACTGGGAAGGATTTCATGGTTACTGGAATGGAAGGGAGGTCCTATTCCTGAATCTCCTTGGTCATTTCCTATGGGGATGTGTAAAGTCACTTGTGTATGTGACCCAAGCGAATTCAGAGATGGAATTAATTGCCTGAATAGTGGCTGAATAGTAGCTTTATTTATCACGGTGCATCAGAAGCTTTTTCGTCGATGTCATGCTTGCACTAATGTTGATGGATGTCAGTTTCAGCTCATTTTGTAAGATGCAGTAAAAATGGTACATTCATCGTATCAATGATGGTATTTGCAGATAACAGGATCTAATGTAAATAAAAGACTGCACAGTAATGCGACTTTATTACTACTATCTTCTTAAGACTCGAGGCTCCCTACCTCAAATTGTTCAGTGGAGCATCCTCTATGTACTGTAAAATTTTTGCATGCTCTTACGGAAACACCCATTACACACATCACTTTTTTTTATTGTGAATTTGATCTGCGGAACAAGTAGCTAGCTGATCAAGGGTCTATGTACACCAACATCTAGGAGACAACATCATGAACTGGAGAAGTCACAGTGTTGAAACTAACGAACAGCGTCGTTGAAGTCATTATGTAACCTGAAAGGGATGATAGATAAATGTGAAACATACTGCAAGTGACTTGTTCAGAACAGTGAAAACAAATTCTGTAAATTCTTACGTGTTAAAGACAACACAGACTCGTTAAATTTTCCGCCATGTGTCTATTGATAATGACTTGATTATTGCCTATGTGAATTAAGGTTGATTGCAATCACGTTAAGTTATTGTTAACAGCCCTCAGTATTAAAATGTATCAATGGTTGATAATGATGTTGAAAGTCCAGATAAACATATGTTGCTTAATAGTTTACTGTAACAGTAAGATTCATTAATTGAGTTGTATTTTTCACTACACTGAACTTTTCTCAGAAACGGTGCTTGTGTCTAACAGTGACGTATGAAAATACAGCCTCTTTAGCATCACAGTTCAGATCACAGCCATCTTTGGCATTAAATAAATATCTCGTGTTTGTCGAAGCGACAGAATTAATAGGACTCCTATACTTAGCTGTTTTTACATAGTGGTTAGTATCACACTTTCCTTCATCTGGAACAGAAAATTCTCTCGTACGTTTTGTGCAATGAGTACGTTTGCAATTAGTATGTTTGCAATTAGTGTTATTACACGATCTCAGTAGTACATATTCCTGTTTTTGCCCGTTACCTAATGATAAGTCAAAAAAAGAATAAAGATAAAATTATGAGACACGTGTAGACGAGTTGCTTCACACATGCGAGCAAACTTCCTCTGCTCTGTTGCCAAATGACTAACAGTGAGTGAAAGTTGTGGCAGAAACGGCATCCATGCCTTTTTATCGACGACAGAGCTCGCTCAGAGGTCCACTGAGAGAGAGAACATTTCGAGATGAGAGTCAAACATCTGGTGTGTAAGATTTAAAAAAGAAAATGCTCATTGCATTCTCAAACTATGGACTTCTTGCAATCCCAGACATTGTGGCTAGACGGCACTGAAGACCTGGACTGTCCAGGCTAGTCCCGGGTGTATGGTAGTCCTAATTAGAGATTACTGTACTGATAATTAAGTTGCAAAAACTGTGAGTGCATCTCAGTTTAACCAGTGACAGAAACTACACTACTGGCCATTAAAATTGCTACACCAAGCAGAAATGCAGATGACAAACAGGTATTCATTGGACAAATATATTATACTAGAACTGACATGTGATTAGATTTTCACGCAATTTAGGTGCATAGATCCTGAGAAATCAGTACCCAGAACAACCACCTCTGGACGTAATAAGGGCCTAAATACGTCTGGGCATTGATTCAAAAATAGCTCAGATGGTGTGTACAGGTGTGTGCAGCTTCAACACGATACCGCAGTTCATCAAGAGTAGTGACTGGCGTATCGTTACGAGCCTGCTGTTCGACCACCATAGACCAGACGTTTTCAGTTGGTGAGAGATCTGGAGAATGTGCTGGCCAGGGCAGAAGCCGAACATTTTCTGTATCCATGAAGGCCTGAACAGGACCTGCAACATGCGGTCGTGCATTATCCAGCCGAAATCTAGGGCTTTGCAGGGATTGAATGAAGGGTAGAGCCACGGGTCGTAACACATCTGAAATGTAACGTCAACTGTTCACAGTGCCCTCAATGAGAACAAGAGGTGACCGAGATGTGTAACCAATGGCACCCCATACCATCATGTTGGATGATATGCCACTATGGCGATGACGAATACAGACTTCCAACGTGCGTTCACCACGATGTCACCAAACATGGATGCGACCAGCGTGATGCTGTAAACAAAACCTGGATTAATCCCAAAAAATGACGTTTTGCCATTCGTGCACCCAGGTTTGTTGTCGAGTACACCATCGCAGGCACTCCTGTCTGTGATGCAGCGTCAAGGGTAACCTCAGCCACGGTCTCCGAGCTGATAGTCCGTGCTGCTGCAAACGTCATCGAACTGTTTGTGCAGACAGTTGATGTCTTGCAAACGTCCCCATCTGTTGACTCAGGGATCAAGACGTGGCTGCACGATCCGTTACAGCCGTGCGGAGAAGATGCCTGTCATCTCGACTGCTAGTGATACGAGGCCATTGGGATCCAACACGGCGTTCCGTATTACCCTCTTGAACCCACCGATTCCATATTCTGCTAACAGTCATCGGATCTCGACCGACGCGAGCAGCAATGTCGCGATACGATAAACCGCAATCACCATACGCTACAATCCGACATTTGTCAAAGTAGGAAACGTGATGGTACACGCATCTCCTCCTTACATGAGGTATGACAAAAACGTTTCACCAGGCAACGCCGGTCAACTGCTGTTTGTGTATGAGAAATTGGTTGGAAACTTTAGTGGCCAGTAATGTAATATGACACACACAAGCACTCTTACTATACATCCAGCTAATAGCAGTGGTTTAAAATATTCCTCCAGTGAAGATATGGACCATATACAGCTGAAGTTTGCATTTCTGAAAATAATTTCCTGCACAAATGGAAAAATTATATTTGCAACTCAGAAACATCTTAGCTGTAGCATAAGAAAACTGCAACTGCGCATCAGTTGAGTCACCTTCTTCCCCCAGGCGGCCACCGAGTGCAGTGGAAGCAGTGCTCGCCGTGCTGATGGGAGGCAGCCGCCGAACACGGGCTGCGGCCATCAGCCCCAGGCCACCATTCCGGATGGCCCGGTAGACGGTGGACTCGCCACAGGCAGCCAGTGCTGTGGCAGAGACACGAACCTCGATCTGCTGCCGGCAGCTTTGTATCAGCTCCTCGTCTGGCGTACTCCCCTGCTGGGACTGCTGGGCTGCGAAACAAATTGATGCAGAATTGACACCAGTGTGCCGGCTATGCCAATGTGTCGCTTCTAGCCACATACTCGGAAATGGCACTGACTCCCACAGGTGGAGCGATACCCTCGCCAAAACTGCAGGATCCGTGCATTACCGATGCACAGAAAGTCTCACTGACCGAGCATGGCCCATCATGCAATAATGCGAGATACCTGTTGCCTTGGCGCAGTGTCACCACCACTCGCTTGCCAGTTACTAGTAGCTACTGCAATGCACCACCACATATTCTAAAAGATTTACTCTTTAAAAGACATTCGCCCTACACCTTTAAATGCAGTTTCTGTCATTAAAAATAACTATCAAGCAAAATTTACACAATGCATATTACATAATAGCATTTCGTCTATCATTTTGAGATGTTTGCAATACATTTCAAAAATATGGTTGACAATTTGGCATTCGGACTACCATGAATAAGAACTTGCTTGACCATATTTATGACGTTCATACTACCATGGCTAAGAGTTGCCTGGCCATTCAGCGTTCTAAATACCATGGCTAAAACCGAAAGCTCCCTTTGGAGTTTGTAATACCTTTGACAAAAGTTGCACAACCATTCAGAGTGGCAACTAACTTGAAGAAAAACTTTGCCTACCATTTTGAGTTTTTTGCAATACCTTTTCCAATATGCTTGACCATTTCGGTTTCAGACTACCATGAATAAGAACTTGCTTGACCATATTTATGACGCTCGTACTACCATGTCTAAGAGTTGCTTGACCATACACCGTTCTAACTACCATGGGTAAAACTGAACACCAGCTATGGCGTTCGTAATACCATAGACAGAAATTGCACAACCATTCAAAGTTGCAACTACCTTGAAAATAATTTCGTCTACCATTTCGAGGTGTTTGCAATACCTTTTCCAAAATATGCTTGATCAATTGGCATTCGGACTACCATGAATAAGACTTTGCTTGACCATATTTATGACGTTCGTACCACCATGGCCAAAAGTTTCTTGACCATACAGTGTTCTAACAACCATGGGTAAAATTAAATGCTCCCTATTGCGTTCGTAATATCATGGACAAAAGTTGCACAACCATTCAGAGTGGCAACTACCTTGAAAAAAATTTCGGCTACCATTTTAAGGTGTTGGAAATACCTCTTCCAAAACATGCTTGACTATTTGGCATTCGGGCTACCATGAATAAGAACTTGCTTGACCATATGTATGACGTTCATACTACCATGTCTAAGAGTTGCTTGCCCATACACCGTTCTAACTACCATGGGTCAAACTGAACACCAGCTATGGCGTTCGTAATACCATAGACAGAAATTGCACAACCATACAAAGTTGCCACTACCTTGAAAATAATTTCGTCTACCATTTTGAGATGTTAGCAATAACTTTTCCAAAATGTGCTTGACCATTTGGCATTCGGACTATCATGAATAAGAACTTGCTTAACCATATTGATGACGTTCGTACTACCATGGCCAAAGAATGCTTGACCATACACCCTTATAACTACCATGTTTAAAACCGACAGCTCCCTATGGAGTCCGTAATACCATAGACACAAATTGCACAACCATTCAAAGTTGCAACTATCTTGAAAACAATTTCGTCTACCATTTTGAGGTGTTAGCAATACCTTTTTCAAAATATGTTTGACCATTTTGCATTGGGACTACCATGAATAAGAACTTGCTTGACCATATTTATGACGTTCGTACTAGCATCGTTAAAATTTTTACTACCATACACCGTTATAACAACCATGGGTGAAATTTAATGCTCCCTATGGCGTTCGTAATACCATGGACAAAAATTGTACTACCATTCAGGGTTGCAACTACCTTGAAAAGAAATACATCTACCTTTTTGAGGTGTCTGCAATACCCTTTCCAAAATAAACTTGACCATTTTGCATTGGGACTATCATGAATAAGAACTTGCTTGACCACATTTAGGACGTTCGTACTGCCATAGGCAAAATTTTCTTGACCATATACCGTTCTAACAAACATGGGTGAAATTTTGTGCTACATATGGCGTTCGTAATACCATGGACGAAAGTTGTACTACCATTTAGAGTTGCAACCACGTTGAAAAAAATTTCGGCTACCATTTTGAGGTGTCTGCGATACCCTTTCCAAAATATGGTTGACAATTTGGGATTCGGACTACCATGAATAAGAACTTGCTTGACCATATTTTTAACGTTCATACTGCCATGGCTAAGAGTTTCTTGCCCATACACCATTCTAACTGCCATGGGTAAAACCGAAAGCTCCCTATGGCGTTCGTAATACCGTAGACAGAAATTGCACAACCATTCAAATTTGTAACTAACTGGAAAATAATTTCGTCTACCATTCTGAGGTGTTTGCAATACCTTTTCCAAACTATGCCTGACCATTTCCCATTCGGAATATCATGAATAAGACTTAGCTTGACGATAATTATAACGATCGTACTACCATGGAAAAAAGTATTTGTCCATACCCTGTTCTAACAACCATGAGAAAAATTGATGCTTCCTATTGCGTTCGTACTATCACGAACAAAAGTTGCACAACTATTCAGAGTGGCAACTACCTTGAAAATAATTTCGTCTACCATTTTGAGGTGTTTGCAATACCTTTTCCAAAATATTCTTGACCATTTGGCATTCGGACTATCATCAATAAGAACGTGCATGACCATGTTTATGACGTTCATATTACCATGACCAAAAGTTGCTTGACCATTCACCGTTCTAACTACCTAGGGTACAAACGAACATTCATTATGACGATCGTAATACCATAGACAAAAATTGCACAACCATTCAATGTTGCAACCACCTTGAAAACAACTACGTGTACCCCTTTGAGGTGTTTGCAATACCTTTTTCAAAATATTCTTGACCATTTGACATTCGGACTATCATTAATAAGAACGTGCATGACCATGTTTATGACGTTCATATTACCATGACCAAAAGTTGCTTGACCATACACCGTTCTAACTGCCATAGGTAAAACCGAAAGCTCCCTATGACGTTCGTAATACCATAGACAGAAATTGCACAACCATTCAAAGTTGCAACTACCTTGAAACAACTTCGTTTACCCTTTTGAGGTGTTTGCAATACCTTTTCCAAAATATAATTGACCATTTGGCATTCGGACTATCTTTAATAAGAACGTGCTTGACCATGTTTATGACGATCATACTACCATGACCAAAAGTTGCTTGACCATTCACCGTTCTAACTACCATGGGTACAACCGAATATTCCCTATGACGTTCGTAATACCGTTAACAGAAATTACCAACCATTCAAAGTTCAAACTACGTTGAAAACAACTTCGTTTACACTTTTGAGGTGTTTGATGTACCTGTTTCAAAATATTCTTGACCATTTGGCATTCGGACTATAATTAATAAGGAAGTGCTAGACCATGTTTATGACGTTCATACTACCATGACCAAAAGTTCCTTGACCATTCACCATTCTAACTACCATGGGTACATCCGAACATGCACCATGACGTTCGTAATACCATAGACGGAAAATGCACAACCATTCAATGTTGCAACTACCTTGAAAACAACTACGTTTACAATTTGAGGTGTTTGCAATACCTTTTCTAAAATATTCTTGACCATTTGGCATTCGAACTATAATTAATAAGGATGTGCTTGACCATGTTTATGACGTTCATACTACCATGACCAAAAGTTGCTTGACCATTCACCGTTCTAACTACCATGGGTACAACCGAACATTCCCTATGACGTTCGTAATACCATAGACGGAAAATGCACAACCATTCAATGTTGCAACTACCTTGAAAACAACTACGTTTACAATTTGAGGTGTTTGCAATACCTTTTCTAAAATATTCTTGACCATTTGGCATTCGAACTATAATTAATAAGGATGTGCTTGACCATGCTTATGTCGTTCATATTACCATGACCAAAAGTTGCTTGTCCATATACCGTTCTAACTGCCATTGGTAAAACCGAAAGCTCCCTATGACGTTCGTAATAGCATAGACAGAAATTGCACAACCATTCAAAGTTGCAACTACCTTGAAACAACTTCGTTTACCCTTTTGAGGTGTTTGCAGTAACTGTTCCAAAATATTCTTGACCGTTTGGCATTAGGACTATAATTAATATGGACGTGCTTGACCATGTTTATGACGTTCATACTACCATGACCAAAAGTTCCTTGACCATTCACCATTCTAACTACCATGGGTACAACCGAGAAATCCCTATGACGTTCGTAATACCATAGACAGAAATTGCACAACCATTCAAAAATGCAACTACCTTGAAAACAACTTCGTTTATCCTTTTGTGGGGTTTGCAATACCTTTTCCAAAATATTCTTGACCATTTGGCATTCGGACTATAATTAATAAGAACGTGCTTTGCCATGTTTATGACATTCATACTACCATTACCAAAAGTCACCGTTCTAACTACCATGGGTACAACCGAACATTTCCTATGACGTTCGTAATACCATAGACAGAAATTGCACAACCTTTCAGTGTTGCAACTACCTTGAAAACAACTACGTTTACCCTTTTGAGGTGTTTGCAATACCTTTTTCAAAATATTCTTGACAATTTGGCATTCGGACTATCATTAATAAGAACGTGCTTGACCATGTTTATGACTTCCATACTACCATGACCAAAAGTTGCTTGACGATTCACCGTTCTAACTACCATGGGTACAACCGAACATTCCATATGACTTTCGTAATACCATAGACAGAAATTGCACAACCATTCATAGTTGCAACTACATTGAGAACAACTTCGTTTACACTTTTGAGGTGTTTGCAGTACCTGTTCCAAAATATACTTGACCATTTGGCATTAGAGCTATAATTAATAAGGACATGCTTGACCATGTTTATGACGTTCATACTACCATGACTAAAAGATGCTTGACCATTCACCGTTCTAACTACCATGGGTACAACCGAACATTCCCTATGACGTTCGTAATACCATAGACAGAAATTGCACAACCATTCAGTGTTGCAACTACCTTGAAAACAACTACGTTTACCCTTTTGAGGTGTTTGCAATACCTTTTCCAAAATATTCTTGACAATTTGGCATTCGGACTATCATTAATAAAACGTGCTTGACCATGTTTATGACGTTCATATTACCATGACCAAACGTTGCTTGAATATACACCCTTCTAAATACCATGGGTGAAACCTAACATTCCCTATGACGTTCGTAATACCATACACAGAAATTGCACAACCATTCAAGGTTGCAACTACCTTGAAAACAACTACGTTGACCCTTTTGAGGTGTTTGCAATACCTTTTCCAAAATATTCTTGACCATTTGGCATTCGGACTATCATTAATAAGACCGTGCTTTACCATGTTTATGACGTTCATACTACCATGACCAAAAGTTGCTTGACCATTCATCGTTCTAACTACCATGGGTTCAACCGAACATTCCCTATGATGTGCGTAATACCATAGACAGAAATTGCACAACCATTCAAAGTTGCAACTACCCTGAAAACAACTACGTTTACTCTTTTGAGGTGTTTGCAATACCTTTTCCAAAATATTCTTGACCATTTGGCATTCGGACTGTCATTAATAAGAACGTGCTTGACCATGTTTATGACGTTCATACTACCATAACCAACTGTTGCTTGACCATTCACCATTCTAACTACCATGGGTAGAACCGAACATGCCCTATGACGTTCGTAATACCATAGACAGAAATTGAACAACCATTCAAAGTTGCAACTACCTTGAGAACAACTTCGTTTATACTTTTGAGGTGTTTGCAGTACCTGTACCAAAATATTCTTGACCATTTGGCATTCGAACTATAATTAATAAGGACGTGCTTGACCATGTTTGTGACGTTCATACTACCATGACCAAAAGTTGCTTGACCATTCACCGTTCTAACTACCATGGGTACAACCGAACATTTCTTATGACGTTCGTAATACCATAGACAGAAATTGCACAACCATTCAAAGTTGCAACTACCTTGAAAACAACTTCGTTTACACTTTTGAGGTGTTTGCAGTACCTGTTTCAAAATATGCTTGACCATTTGGCATTCGAACTATAATTAATAAGGACGTGCTAAACCATGACTTTGACGTTCATACTACCATGACCAAAAGTTGCTTGACTATTCACCGTTCTAACTACCTAGGGTACAAGCGAACAGTCCCTATGACGTTCGTGATACCATAGACAGAGATTGCACAACCATTAAATGTTGCAACTACCTTGAAAACAATTACGTTTACCCTTTTGAGGTGTTTGCTATACCTTTTCCAAATATTCTTGACCATTTGGCATTCGGACTATCATTAATAAGAACGTGCTTGACCATGTTTATGGCGTTCATACTACCATGGGCAAATGTTTCTCGACCATACAGTGTTCTAACAACCATGGGATTGAGGAAGGCGCAAGTGTGGGAAGGTATTAACCACGTCTCTCGCTTCCTATCACAATACTCTATTCATAATCAACTGTACAGCACGGGGTACAGATGGGAGCTGATTCCCCAGAAATCAACCTACAAAGAACATCAATCGAAGATACTATACATGTATCATGTTTTGGAGTATCGATCCGTGTGTCGACGCCACAGGATAATTAAATGCTCCCTATTGCGTTCGTAATACCATGGCCAAAAGTAGCGCAACCATTCAGAGTGTCAACTACCTTCAAAAACATTCGTCTAGCATTATAAGGCGTTTGATATACATGTTCTAAAATATGTTTCACCATTTGGCTTTAATCTATCATGAATAAGAACTTGCTTGACTATATTTATGACGTTCGTAAACTTAATGCTTTTTATTGTGTCCGTAATATAATGAACATAAGTTTCACAACCATTCAGAGTGACAACTACCGTGAAAAAAACATCGTCCACCATTCTGAGGTTATTGCAATACTTTTTCAAAAATATGCTTGACCATTTGGCATTCACACTACCATGAATAAGAACTTGTTTCACCATATTTATGACGTTCGAACTACCATGGATAAGAGTTGCTTGACCAACACTGTTCTACCTACCTAGGGTAAAACCGAACGATCCCTATGGTGTTCGTAATACTGTAGACAGAATTTGCACAAGTATTCAAAGTTGCAACTACCTTGAAAACAATTTAGTTTATCATTTTGAGGTGTTTGCAATACCTTTTCCAAATATTGTTGACCATTTGGCTTTCGGACTATCATTAATAAGAACGTGCTAGACCATGTTTATGACGTTCATACTACCAAGACCAAAAGTTGCTTGACCATTCACCGTTCTAACTACCATGGGTAGAACCGAACATGCTTATGACGTTCGTAACACCATAGACAGAAATTGAACAACCATTCAAAGTTGCAACTACATTGAAAACAACTTCGTTTATACTTTTGAGGTGTTTGCAGTACCTGTACCAAAATATTCTTGACCGTTTGGCATTCGAACTATAATTAATAAGGACGTGCTTGACCATGTTTATGACGTTCATACTACCATGACTAAAGTTGCTTAACAATTCACCTTTCTAACTACCATGGGTACAACGGAACATTCCCTATGACGTGCGTAATACCATAGACAAAAAATGCACAACCATACAATGTTGCAACTACCTTGAAAACAACTACGTTTACCCTTTTGAGGTGTTTGCAATACCTTTTCCAAATTATTCTTGACCATTTGGCCTTCGGACTATCATTAATAAGAACGTGCTTGACCATGTTTATGACGTTCATACTACCAAGACCAAAAGTTGCTTCTCCATTCACCGTTCTAACTACCTAGAGTACAACCGAACATTCCCTATGACGTTCGTAATACCATAGACAGAAATTGCACAACCATTAAATGTTGCAACTACCTTGAAAACAACTACGTTTACCGTTTTGAGGTGTTTGCAATACCTTTTCTAAAATATTCTTGACCATTGGCATTCGGACTATCACTAATAAGAACATAATTGATCATGTTTATGACTTTCATAATACCATGACCAACAGTTGCTTGACCATACACCGTTCTAACTACCATGGGTACAACCGAACATTCCCTATGACGTTCGTAAAACCATAGACAGTAATTGCACAACCATTCAATGTTGCAACTACCTTGAAAACAGCTATGTTTACCCTTTTGAATTGTTTGCAATACATTTTTCAAAATATTCTTGACTATTTGGCTTTCAGACTATCATTAATAAGAATGTGCTTGATCATGTTTATGACGTTCATACTACCATGACCAAAAGTTCCTTTGCCATTCACTGTTCTAACTACCATGGGTACAACCGAACATTTCTTATGACGTTCGTAATACCATAGACAGATATTGCACAACCATTCAAAGTTGCAGATACCTTGAGAACAACTTCATTTACACTTTTGAGGTGTTTGCAGTACCTGTTTCAAAATATTCTTGACCTTTTGGCATTCGAACTATAATTAATAAGGACGTGCTTGACCATGTTTATGACGTTCATACCAGCATGACCAAAAGTTGCTTGACCACTCACCGTTCTAACTACCATGGGTACAACCGAACATTCTCTATGACGTTCGTAATACCATAGACAGAAATTACACAACCATTCAAAGTTCCAACTACGTTGAAAACAACTTCGTTTACCCTTTAGTGGTGTTTGCAATACCTTTTCCAAAATATTCTTGACCATTTGGCATTCGGACTATCATTAATAAGAGCGTGCTTGACCATGTTTATGACGTTCATGCTACGATGACCAAAAGTTGCTTGACCATTCACCGTTCTAACTACCATGGGTACAACCGAACAATCCCTATGACATTCGTAATACCATAGACAGAAATTGCACAAACATTCAAAGTTGCAACTACCTTGAAAACAACTTCGTTTACACTTTTGGGGTGTTTGCAGTACCTGTTTCAAAATATTCTTGACCATTTGCATTCGGACTACATTTAATAAGGACGCGCTACATCATGTTTATTATGTTCATACTACCATGACCAAAATTTGCTTGACCATTCACCGTTCTAACTACCATGGGTACAACCGAACATTCCCTATGACGTTCGTAATACCAGAGACAGAAATTGCACAACCATCCAATGTTGCAACTACCTTGAAAACAGCTATGTTTACCCTTTTGAATTGTTTGCAATACCTTTTCCAAAATATTCTTGACTATTAGGCTTTCAGACTATAAATAATAAGAATGTGCTTGATCATGTTTATGACGTTCATACTACCATGACCAAAAGTTCCTTTGCCATTCACCGTTCTAACTACCATGGGTACAACCGAACATTTCTTTTGACGTTCGTAATACCATAGACAGAAATTGCACAACCATTAAATGTTGCAACTACCTTGAAAACAACTACGTTTACCGTTTTGAGGTGTTTGCAATACCTTTTCTAAAATATTCTTGACCATTGGCATTCGGACTATCACTAATAAGAACATAATTGATCATGTTTATGACTTTCATAATACCATGACCAACAGTTGCTTGACCATACACCGTTCTAACTACCATGGGTACAACCGAACATTCCCTATGACGTTCGTAAAACCATAGACAGTAATTGCACAACCATTCAATGTTGCAACTACCTTGAAAACAGCTATGTTTACCCTTTTGAATTGTTTGCAATACATTTTTCAAAATATTCTTGACTATTTGGCTTTCAGACTATCATTAATAAGAATGTGCTTGATCATGTTTATGACGTTCATACTACCATGACCAAAAGTTCCTTTGCCATTCACTGTTCTAACTACCATGGGTACAACCGAACATTTCTTATGACGTTCGTAATACCATAGACAGATATTGCACAACCATTCAAAGTTGCAGATACCTTGAAAACAACTTCATTTACACTTTTGAGGTGTTTGCAGTACCTGTTTCAAAATATTCTTGACCTTTTGGCATTCGAACTATAATTAATAAGAATGTGCTTGATCATGTTTATGACGTTCATACTACCATGACCAAAAGTTCCTTTGCCATTCACCGTTCTAACTACCATGGGTACAACCGAACATTTCTTTTGACGTTCGTAATACCATAGACAGAAATTGCACAACCATTCAAAGTTGCAGATACCTTAAAAACAACTTCGTTTACACTTTTGAGGTGTTTGCAGTACCGGTTTCAAAATATTCTTGACCATTTGGGATTCGAACTATAATTAATAAGAACGTGCTTGACCATGTTTATGACGTTCATACTAGCATGACCAAAAGTTGCTTGACCACTCACCGTTCTAACTACCATGGGTACAACCGAACAATCCCTATGACGTTCGTGATACCATAGACAGAAATTGCACAATCATTAAATGTTGCAACTAACTTGAAAACAACTACGTTTACCTTTTTGAGGTGTTTGCAATACCTTTTCCAAAATATTCTTGACCATTTGGCATTCGGACAATCATTAATAAGAGCGTGCTTGACTATGTTTATGACGTTCATACTACCATGACCAAAAGTTGCTTGACCATTCACCGTTCTAACTACCATTTGTACAACGGAACATTCCCTATGACGTTCGTAATACCATAGACAGAAATTGCACAACCATTCAAAGTTGCAACTACGTTGAAAACAACTTCGTTTACCCTTTAGTGGTGTTTGCAATACCTTTTCCAAAATATTCTTGACCATTTGGCATTCGAACTATAATTAATAAGGACGTGCTAGAACATGTTTATGACGTTCATACTACCATGACCAATAGTTGCTTGACTATTCACCGTTCTAACTACCATGGGTACAACGGAACATTCCGTATGACGTTCGTAATACCATAGACAGAAAATGCACGACCATTCAATGTTGCAACTACCTTGAAAACAACTACGTTTCCCCTTTTGAGGAGTTTGCAATACCTTTTCCACAATATTCTTGACCATTTGGCATTCGGACTATCATTAAAAAGAACGTGCTCTACCATGTTTATGACGTTCATTTTACCATGACCAAAAGTTGCTTGACCATTCTCCGTTCTAACTACCATGGGTAGAACTGAACATGCCCTATGACGATCGTAATACCACAGACAGAAATCGCACAACCATTCAAAGTTGCAACTACCTTGAAAACAACTTCGTTTACACTTTTGAGGTGTTTGCATTACCTGTTCCAAGATATTCTTGACCATTTGGCATTTGAACTATAATTAATAAGGACTTGCTTGACCATGTTTATGACGTTGATACTACCATGACCAAATGTTGCTTGACCATTCACCGTTCTAACTACCATGGGTACAACGGAACATTCCCTATGACGTTCGTAATACCATAGACAGAAATTGCACAACCATTCAATGTTGCAAATACCTTGAAACAGCTTAGTTTACCTTTTTGAAGTGTTTGCAATACCTTTTCCGAATATTCTTAACAGTTTGGCATTCGGACTATCATTAATAAGAACGTGCTCTACCATGTTTATGACATTCATTTTACCATGACCAAAAGTTTCTTGACCATTCACCGTTCTAACTACCATGGGTACAACCGAACATTCCCTCCATAGACAGAAATTGCACAACAATTCATTGTTGCAACTACCTTGAGAAGAATTACGTTTACCCTTTTGAGGTGTTTGCAATACCTTTTCCACAATATTCTTGACCATTTGGCTTTCGGACTATCATTAATAAGAACGTGCTTGACCATGTTTATGACGTTCATACTACCATGACCAAAAGTTGCTTGACCATTCACCGTTCTAACTACCATGGGTACATCCGAACATTCCCTATGACGTTCGTAATACCATAGACAGAAATTGCACAACCATTCAATGTTGCAACTACCTTGAATCAACTACGTTTACCCTTTTGAGGTGTTTGCAATACCTTTTCCAAAGTATTCTTGACCATTTGGCATTCGGACTATCATTAATAAGAACGTGCTTGACCATGTTTGTGACGTTCATATTACCATGACCAAAAATAGCTTGAATATACACCGTTCAAACTACCATTGGTGAAACCTAAGATTCCCAATGACGTTCGTAATACCATAGACAAAAATTGCACAACCATGCAATGTTGCAACTACCTGGAGAACAACTACGTTTACCCCTTTGAGGTGTTTGCAATACCTTTTCCAAAATATTCTTGACCATTTGGCATTCGGATTTTCATTTATAAGAACGTGCTTGATCATGTTTATGACTTTCATACTACCATGACCAAAAGTTGCTTGACCATACACCGTTCTAACTACCATGGGTACAACCAAACAACTCCTATGACGTTCGTAATGCCATATACAGAAATTACACAACCATTCAATGTTGCAACTAACTTGAGAACAACTACGTTTACCCTTTTGAAGTGTTTGCAATACCTTTTCCAAAGTATACTTGACAATTTTTCATTCGGACTATCATCAATAAGAACATGCTTGATTATGTTTATGACGTTCATACACCATGACCAAAAGTTGCTTGACCATACACCGATCAAACTACCAAGAGTACAACCGAACTTTCCCTATGACGTTCGTAATACCATAGACAGAAATTGCACAACCATTAAATGTTGCAACTACCTTGAAAACAACTACGTTTACCCTTTTGAGGTGTTTGCAATACCTTTTCCAAAATATTCTTCACCATTTGGCTTTCGGACTATCATTAATAAGAACGTGCTAGACCATGTTTATGACGTTCATACTACCATGACCAAAAGTTGTTTGACCATTCACCGTTCTAACTACCATGGGTACAACCGAACATTTACTATGACGTTCGTAATACCATAGACAGAAAATGCACGACCATTCAATGTTGCAACTACCTTGAAAACAACTACGTTTCCCCTTTTGAGGAGTTTGCAATACCTTTTCCACAATATTCTTGACCATTTGGCATTCGGACTATCATTAAAAAGAACGTGCTCTACCATGTTTATGACATTCATTTTACCATGACCAAAAGTTTCTTGACCATTCACCGTTCTAACTACCATGGGTACAACCGAACATTCCCTCCATAGACAGAAATTGCACAACAATTCATTGTTGCAACTACCTTGAGAAGAATTACGTTTACCCTTTTGAGGTGTTTGCAATACCTTTTCCACAATATTCTTGACCATTTGGCTTTCGGACTATCATTAATAAGAACGTGCTTGACCATGTTTATGACGTTCATACTACCATGACCAAAAGTTGCTTGACCATTCACCGTTCTAACTACCATGGGTACATCCGAACATTCCCTATGACGTTCGTAATACCATAGACAGAAATTGCACAACCATTCAATGTTGCAACTACCTTGAATCAACTACGTTTACCCTTTTGAGGTGTTTGCAATACCTTTTCCAAAGTATTCTTGACCATTTGGCATTCGGACTATCATTAATAAGAACGTGCTTGACCATGTTTGTGACGTTCATATTACCATGACCAAAAATAGCTTGAATATACACCGTTCAAACTACCATTGGTGAAACCTAAGATTCCCAACGACGTTCGTAATACCATAGACAAAAATTGCACAACCATGCAATGTTGCAACTACCTGGAGAACAACTACGTTTACCCCTTTGAGGTGTTTGCAATACCTTTTCCAAAATATTCTTGACCATTTGGCATTCGGATTTTCATTTATAAGAACGTGCTTGATCATGTTTATGACTTTCATACTACCATGACCAAAAGTTGCTTGACCATACACCGTTCTAACTACCATGGGTACAACCAAACAACTCCTATGACGTTCGTAATGCCATATACAGAAATTACACAACCATTCAATGTTGCAACTAACTTGAGAACAACTACGTTTACCCTTTTGAAGTGTTTGCAATACCTTTTCCAAAGTATACTTGACAATTTTTCATTCGGACTATCATCAATAAGAACATGCTTGATTATGTTTATGACGTTCATACACCATGACCAAAAGTTGCTTGACCATACACCGATCAAACTACCAAGAGTACAACCGAACATTCCCTATGACGTTCGTAATACCATAGACAGAAATTGCACAACCATTAAATGTTGCAACTACCTTGAAAACAACTACGTTTACCCTTTTGAGGTGTTTGCAATACCTTTTCCAAAATATTCTTCACCATTTGGCTTTCGGACTATCATTAATAAGAACGTGCTAGACCATGTTTATGACGTTCATACTACCATGACCAAAAGTTGCTTGACCATTCACCGTTCTAACTACCATGGGTACAACCGAACATTTACTATGACGTTCGTAATACCATAGACAGAAATTGCTCAACCATGCAATGTTGCAACTACCTGGAGAACAACTACGTTTACCCTTTAGTGGTGTTTGCAATACCTTTTCCAAAATATTCTTGACCATTTGGCATTCGGATTTTCATTTATAAGAACGTGCTTGATCATGTTTATGACTTTCATACTACCATGACCAAAAGTTGCTTGACCATACACCGTTCTAACTACCATGGGTACAACCAAACAACTCCTATGACGTTCGTAATACCATAGACAGAAATTACACAACCATTCAATGTTGCAACTAACTTGAGAACAACTACGTTTACCCTTTTGAAGTGTTTGCAATACCTTTTCCAAAGTATCCTTGACAATTTTTCATTCGGACTATCATCAATAAGAACATGCTTGATTATGTTTATGACGTTCATACACCATGACCAAAAGTTGCTTGACCATACACCGATCAAACTACCAAGAGTACAACCGAACATTCCCTACGACGTTCGTAATACCATAGACAGAAATTGCACAACCATTAAATGTTGCAACTACCTTGAAAACAACTACGTTTACCCTTTTGAGGTGTTTGCAATACCTTTTCCAAAATATTCTTGACCATTTGGCTTTCGGACTATCATTAATAAGAACGTGCTAGACCATGTTTATGACGTTCATATTACCATGACCAAAAGTTGCTTGACCATTCACCGTTCTAACTACCATGGGTACAACCGAACATTTACTATGACGTTCGTAATACCATAGACAGAAATTGCTCAACCATGCAATGTTGCAACTACCTGGAGAACAACTACGTTTACCCTTTAGTGGTGTTTGCAATACCTTTTCCAAAATACTCTTGACCATTTGGCATTCGGACTATCATTAATAAGAACGTGCTTGATCATGTTTATGACTTTCATACTACCATGACCAAAAGTTGCTTGACAATACACTGTTCTAACTACCATGGGTACAACCGAACATTCCCTATGATGTTCGTAATACCATAGACAGAAATTACACAACCATTCAATGTTGCAACTACCTTGAGAACAACTACGTTTACCCCTTTGAGGTGTTTGCAATACCTTTTCCAAAATATTCTTGACCATTTGGCATTCGGATTTTCATTTATAAGAACGTGCTTGATCATGTTTATGACTTTCATACTACCATGACCAAAAGTTGCTTGACCATACACCGTTCTAACTACCATGGGTACAACCAAACAACTCCTATGACGTTCGTAATACCATAGACAGAAATTACACAACCATTCAATGTTGCAACTAACTTGAGAACAACTACGTTTACCCTTTTGAAGTGTTTGCAATACCTTTTCCAAAGTATACTTGACAATTTTTCATTCGGACTATCAACAATAAGAACATGCTTGATTATGTTTATGACGTTCACACACCATGACCAAAAGTTGCTTGACCATACACCGATCAAACTACCAAGAGTACAACCGAACATTCCCTATGACGTTCGTAATACCATAGACAGAAATTGCACAACCATTCAAAGTTCCAACTACGTTGAAAACAACTTCGTTTACCCTTTAGTGGTGTTTGCATTAACTTTTCCAAAATATTCTTGACCATTTGGCATTCGAACTATAATTAATAAGGACGTGCTAGACCATTTTTATGACGATCATACTACCATGACCAAAAGTTGCTTGTTCATTCACCGTTCTAACTACCATGGGTACAACCGAACATTCCCTATGACCATCGTAATACCATAGACAGAAATTGCACAACCATTAAATGTTGCAACTACCTCGAAAACAACTTCGTTTACACTTTTGAGGTGTTTGCATTACCTGTTTCAAAATATTCTTGACCATTTGCATTCGGACTACAATTAATAAGGACGTGCTAGACCATGTTTATGACGTTCATACCACCATGACGACAAGTTGCTTGACCATTCACCGTTCTAACTACCATGGGTACAACCGAACATTCCCTATGACGTTCGTAATACCATAGACAGAAATTGCACAACCATTCAATGTTGCAACTACATTGAAACAACTTCGTTTACCCTTTGGAGGTGTTTGCAATACCTTTTCCAAAATATTCTTGACCATTTGGCATTCGGACTATAATTAATAATGACGTGCTAGACCATGTTTATGACGTTTATACTACCATGACCAAATGTTGCTTGACCATTCACCGTTCTAACTACCATGGGTACAACCGAACATTCCCTATTACGTTCGTAATACCATAGACAGAAATTGCACAACCATTCAAAGTTCCAACTACGTTGAAAACAACTTCGTTTACCCTTTAGTGGTGTTTGCATTACCTTTTCCAAAATATTCTTGCCCATTTGGCATTCGAACTATCATTAATAAGAACGTGCTTGACTATGTTTATGACGTTCATACTACCATGACAAAAAGTTGCTTGACCATACGCCGTTCTAACTACCATGGGTACAACGGAACATTCCGTATGACGTTCGTAATACCATAGACAGAAATTGCACAACCATTCAATGTTGCAAATACCTTGAAACAGCTTAGTTTACCTTTTTGAAGTGTTTGCAATACCTTTTCCGAATATTCTTAACAGTTTGGCATTCGGACTATCATTAATAAGAACGTGCTCTACCATGTTTATGACATTCATTTTACCATGACCAAAAGTTTCTTGACCATTCACCGTTCTAACTACCATGGGTACAACCGAACATTCCCTCCATAGACAGAAATTGCACAACAATTCATTGTTGCAACTACCTTGAGAAGAATTACGTTTACCCTTTTGAGGTGTTTGCAATACCTTTTCCACAATATTCTTGACCATTTGGCTTTCGGACTATCATTAATAAGAACGTGCTTGACCATGTTTATGACGTTCATACTACCATGACCAAAAGTTGCTTGACCATTCACCATTCTAACTACCATGGGTACATCCGAACATTCCCTATGACGTTCGTAATACCATAGACAGAAATTGCACAACCATTCAATGTTGCAACTACCTTGAATCAACTACGTTTACCCTTTTGAGGTGTTTGCAATACCTTTTCCAAAGTATTCTTGACCATTTGGCATTCGGACTATCATTAATAAGAACGTGCTTGACCATGTTTGTGACGTTCATATTACCATGACCAAAAATAGCTTGAATATACACCGTTCAAACTACCATTGGTGAAACCTAAGATTCCCAATGACGTTCGTAATACCATAGACAAAAATTGCACAACCATGCAATGTTGCAACTACCTGGAGAACAACTACGTTTACCCATTTGAGGTGTTTGCAATACCTTTTCCAAAATATTCTTGACCATTTGGCATTCGGATTTTCATTTATAAAACGTGCTTGATCATGTTTATGACTTTCATACTACCATGACCAAAAGTTGCTTGACCATACACCGTTCTAACTACCATGGGTACAACCAAACAACTCCTATGACGTTCGTAATGCCATATACAGAAATTACACAACCATTCAATGTTGCAACTAACTTGAGAACAACTACGTTTACCCTTTTGAAGTGTTTGCAATACCTTTTCCAAAGTATACTTGACAATTTTTCATTCGGACTATCATCAATAAGAACATGCTTGATTATGTTTATGACATTCATACACCATGACCAAAAGTTGCTTGACCATACACCGATCAAACTACCAAGAGTACAACCGAACATTCCCTATGACGTTCGTAATACCATAGACAGAAATTGCACAACCATTAAATGTTGCAACTACCTTGAAAACAACTACGTTTACCCTTTTGAGGTGTTTGCAATACCTTTTCCAAAATATTCTTCACCATTTGGCTTTCGGACTATCATTAATAAGAACGTGCTAGACCATGTTTATGACGTTCATACTACCATGACCAAAAGTTGCTTGACCATTCACCGTTCTAACTACCATGGGTACAACCGAACATTTACTATGACGTTCGTAATACCATAGACAGAAATTGCTCAACCATGCAATGTTGCAACTACCTGGAGAACAACTACGTTTACCCTTTAGTGGTGTTTGCAATACCTTTTCCAAAATATTCTTGACCATTTGGCATTCGGATTTTCATTTATAAGAACGTGCTTGATCATGTTTATGACTTTCATACTACCATGACCAAAAGTTGCTTGACCATACACCGTTCTAACTACCATGGGTACAACCAAACAACTCCTATGACGTTCATAATACCATAGACAGAAATTACACAACCATTCAATGTTGCAACTAACTTGAGAACAACTACGTTTACCCTTTTGAAGTGTTTGCAATACCTTTTCCAAAGTATCCTTGACAATTTTTCATTCGGACTATCATCAATAAGAACATGCTTGATTATGTTTATGACGTTCATACACCATGACCAAAAGTTGCTTGACCATACACCGATCAAACTACCAAGAGTACAACCGAACATTCCCTATGACGTTCGTAATACCATAGACAGAAATTGCACAACCATTAAATGTTGCAACTACCTTGAAAACAACTACGTTTACCCTTTTGAGGTGTTTGCAATACCTTTTCCAAAATATTCTTGACCATTTGGCTTTCGGACTATCATTAATAAGAACGTGCTAGACCATGTTTATGACGTTCATACTACCATGACCAAAAGTTGCTTGACCATTCACCGTTCTAACTACCATGGGTACAACCGAACATTTACTATGACGTTCGTAATAAAATAGACAGAAATTGCTCAACCATGCAATGTTGCAACTACCTGGAGAACAACTACGTTTACCCTTTAGTGGTGTTTGCAATACCTTTTCCAAAATACTCTTGACCATTTGGCATTCGGACTATCATTAATAAGAACGTGCTTGATCATGTTTATGACTTTCATACTACCATGACCAAAAGTTGCTTGACAATACACTGTTCTAACTACCATGGGTACAACCGAACATTCCCTATGATGTTCGTAATACCATAGACAGAAATTACACAACCATTCAATGTTGCAACTACCTTGAGAACAACTACGTTTACCCCTTTGAGGTGTTTGCAATACCTTTTCCAAAATATTCTTGACCATTTGGCATTCGGATTTTCATTTATAAGAACGTGCTTGATCATGTTTATGACTTTCATACTACCATGACCAAAAGTTGCTTGACCATACACCGTTCTAACTACCATGGGTACAACCAAACAACTCCTATGACGTTCGTAATACCATAGACAGAAATTACACAACCATTCAATGTTGCAACTAACTTGAGAACAACTACGTTTACCCTTTTGAAGTGTTTGCAATACCTTTTCCAAAGTATACTTGACAATTTTTCATTCGGACTATCATCAATAAGAACATGCTTGATTATGTTTATGACGTTCACACACCATGACCAAAAGTTGCTTGACCATACACCGATCAAACTACCAAGAGTACAACCGAACATTCCCTATGACGTTCGTAATACCATAGACAGAAATTGCACAACCATTCAAAGTTCCAACTACGTTGAAAACAACTTCGTTTACCCTTTAGTGGTGTTTGCATTAACTTTTCCAAAATATTCTTGACCATTTGGCATTCGAACTATAATTAATAAGGACGTGCTAGACCATGTTTATGACGTTTATACTACCATGACCAAATGTTGCTTGACCATTCACCGTTCTAATTACCATGGGTACAACCCAACATTCCCTATGACGTTCCAAACAGCATAGACAGAAATTGAACAACCATTAAATGTTGCCACTACCTTCAAAACAACTACGTTTACCCTTTTGAGGTGTTTGCAATACCTTTTCCAAAATATTCTAGACCATTTGGCATTCAGACTATCATTAATAAGAACGTGCTTTACCATGTTTATGACGTTCATACTATCATGACCAAAAGTTGCTTGACCATTCACCGTTCTAACTACCATGGGTACAACCGAACATTCCCTATTACGTTCGTAATACCATAGACAGAAATTGCACAACCATTCAAAGTTCCAACTACGTTGAAAACAACTTCGTTTACCCTTTAGTGGTGTTTGCATTACCTTTTCCAAAATATTCTTGCCCATTTGGCATTCGAACTATCATTAATAAGAACGTGCTTGACTATGTTTATGACTTTCATACTACCATGACAAAAAGTTGCTTGACCATACGCCGTTCTAACTACCATGGGTACAACCGAACATTCCCTATGACGTTCGTACTACCAGAGACAGAAATTCCACAACGATTCAAAGCGTCAACTACCTTTAATACAACTTCGTTTACACTTTTGAGGTGTTTGCAGTAACTGTTCCAAAATATTCATGACCCTTTGGCATTCGGACTATAATTAATAAGAACGTGCTGGACCATGTTTCTGACGTTCATACTACCATGACCAAAAGTTGCTTGAACATTCACCGTTCTAACTACCATGGGTACAACCGAACACTCCCTATGACGTTCGTAATACCATAGACAGAAATTGCACAACCATTCAAAGTTCCAACTACGTTGAAAACAACTTCGTTTACCCTTTAGTGGTGTTTGCATTACCTTTTCCAAAATATTCTTGACCATTTGGCATTCGGACTATCATTAATAAGAACGTGCTTGACCATGTTTATGACGTTCATACTAGCATGACCAAAAGTTGCTTGACCACTCACCGTTCTAACTACCATGGGTACAACCGAACAATCCCTATGACGTTCGTGATACCATAGACAGAAATTGCACAATCATTAAATGTTGCAACTAACTTGAAAACAACTACGTTTACCTTTTTGAGGTGTTTGCAATACCTTTTCCAAAATATTCATGACCATTTGGCATTCGGACAATCATTAATAAGAGCGTGCTTGACTATGTTTATGACGTTCATACTACCATGACCAAAAGTTGCTTGACCATTCACCGTTCTAACTACCATTTGTACAACGGAACATTCCCTATGACGTTCGTAATACCATAGACAGAAATTGCACAACCATTCAAAGTTGCAACTACGTTGAAAACAACTTCGTTTACCCTTTAGTGGTGTTTGCAATACCTTTTCCAAAATATTCTTGACCATTTGGCATTCGAACTATAATTAATAAGGACATGCTAGAACATGTTTATGACGTTCATACTACCATGACCAATAGTTGCTTGACTATTCACCGTTCTAACTACCATGGGTACAACGGAACATTCCGTATGACGTTCGTAATACCATAGACAGAAAATGCACGACCATTCAATGTTGCAACTACCTTGAAAACAACTACGTTTCCCCTTTTGAGGAGTTTGCAATACCTTTTCCACAATATTCTTGACCATTTGGCATTCGGACTATCATTAAAAAGAACGTGCTCTACCATGTTTATGACATTCATTTTACCATGACCAAAAGTTTCTTGACCATTCACCGTTCTAACTACCATGGGTACAACCGAACATTCCCTCCATAGACAGAAATTGCACAACAATTCATTGTTGCAACTACCTTGAGAAGAATTACGTTTACCCTTTTGAGGTGTTTGCAATACCTTTTCCACAATATTCTTGACCATTTGGCTTTCGGACTATCATTAATAAGAACGTGCTTGACCATGTTTATGACGTTCATACTACCATGACCAAAAGTTGCTTGACCATTCACCGTTCTAACTACCATGGGTACATCCGAACATTCCCTATGACGTTCGTAATACCATAGACAGAAATTGCACAACCATTCAATGTTGCAACTACCTTGAATCAACTACGTTTACCCTTTTGAGGTGTTTGCAATACCTTTTCCAAAGTATTCTTGACCATTTGGCATTCGGACTATCATTAATAAGAACGTGCTTGACCATGTTTGTGACGTTCATATTACCATGACCAAAAATAGCTTGAATATACACCGTTCAAACTACCATTGGTGAAACCTAAGATTCCCAATGACGTTCGTAATACCATAGACAAAAATTGCACAACCATGCAATGTTGCAACTACCTGGAGAACAACTACGTTTACCCCTTTGAGGTGTTTGCAATACCTTTTCCAAAATATTCTTGACCATTTGGCATTCGGATTTTCATTTATAAGAACGTGCTTGATCATGTTTATGACTTTCATACTACCATGACCAAAAGTTGCTTGACCATACACCGTTCTAACTACCATGGGTACAACCAAACAACTCCTATGACGTTCGTAATGCCATATACAGAAATTACACAACAATTCAATGTTGCAACTAACTTGAGAACAACTACGTTTACCCTTTTGAAGTGTTTGCAATACCTTTTCCAAAGTATACTTGACAATTTTTCATTCGGACTATCATCAATAAGAACATGCTTGATTATGTTTATGACGTTCATACACCATGACCAAAAGTTGCTTGACCATACACCGATCAAACTACCAAGAGTACAACCGAACATTCCCTATGACGTTCGTAATACCATAGACAGAAATTGCACAACCATTAAATGTTGCAACTACCTTGAAAACAACTACGTTTACCCTTTTGAGGTGTTTGCAATACCTTTTCCAAAATATTCTTGACCATTTGGCTTTCGGACTATCATTAATAAGAACGTGCTAGACCATGTTTATGACGTTCATACTACCATGACCAAAAGTTGCTTGACCATTCACCGTTCTAACTACCATGGGTACAACCGAACATTTACTATGACGTTCGTAATACCATAGACAGAAATTGCTCAACCATGCAATGTTGCAACTACCTGGAGAACAACTACGTTTACCCTTTAGTGGTGTTTGCAATACCTTTTCCAAAATACTCTTGACCATTTGGAATTCGGACTATCATTAATAAGAACGTGCTTGATCATGTTTATGACTTTCATACTACCATGACCAAAAGTTGCTTGACAATACACTGTTCTAACTACCATGGGTACAACCGAACATTCCCTATGATGTTCGTAATACCATAGACAGAAATTACACAACCATTCAATGTTGCAACTACCTTGAGAACAACTACGTTTACCCCTTTGAGGTGTTTGCAATACCTTTTCCAAAATATTCTTGACCATTTGGCATTCGGATTTTCATTTATAAGAACGTGCTTGATCATGTTTATGACTTTCATACTACCATGACCAAAAGTTGCTTGACCATACACCGATCAAACTACCAAGAGTACAACCGAACATTCCCTATGACGTTCGTAATACCATAGACAGAAGTTGCACAAACATTCAAAGTTCCAACTACGTTGAAAACAACTTCGTTTACCCTTTAGTGGTGTTTGCATTAACTTTTCCAAAATATTCTTGACCATTTGGCATTCGAACTATAATTAATAAGGACGTGCTAGACCATTTTTATGACGATCATACTACCATGACCAAAAGTTGCTTGTTCATTCACCGTTCTAACTACCATGGGTACAACCGAACATTCCCTATGACCATCGTAATACCATAGACAGAAATTGCACAACCATTAAATGTTGCAACTACCTCGAAAACAACTTCGTTTACACTTTTGAGGTGTTTGCATTACCTGTTTCAAAATATTCTTGACCATTTGCATTCGGACTACAATTAATAAGGACGTGCTAGACCATGTTTATGACGTTCATACCACCATGACGACAAGTTGCTTGACCATTCACCGTTCTAACTACCATGGGTACAACCGAACATTCCCTATGACGTTCGTAATACCAGAGACAGAAATTGCACAACCATTCAATGTTGCAACTACATTGAAACAACTTCGTTTACCCTTTGGAGGTGTTTGCAATACCTTTTCCAAAATATTCTTGACCATTTGGCATTCGGACTATAATTAATAATGACGTGCTAGACCATGTTTATGACGTTTATACTACCATGACCAAATGTTGCTTGACCATTCATCGTTCTAACTACCATGGGTACAACCCAACATTCCCTATGACGTTCCAAACAGCATAGACAGAAATTGCACAACCATTAAATGTTGCCACTACCTTCAAAACAACTACGTTTACCCTTTTGAGGTGTTTGCAATACCTGTTCCAAAATATTCTAGACCATTTGGCATTCAGACTATCATTAATAAGAACGTGCTTTACCATGTTTATGACGTTCATACTATCATGACCAAAAGTTGCTTGACCATTCACCGTTCTAACTACCATGGGTACAACCGAACATTCCCTATTACGTTCGTAATACCATAGACAGAAATTGCACAACCATTCAAAGTTCCAACTACGTTGAAAACAACTTCGTTTACCCTTTAGTGGTGTTTGCATTACCTTTTCCAAAATATTTTTGCCCATTTGGCATTCGAACTATCATTAATAAGAACGTGCTTGACTATGTTTATGACGTTCATACTACCATGACAAAAAGTTGCTTGACCATACGCCGTTCTAACTACCATGGGTACAACCGAACATTCCCTATGACGTTCGTACTACCAGAGACAGAAATTCCACAACGATTCAAAGCGTCAACTACCTTTATTACAACTTCGTTTACACTTTTGAGGTGTTTGCAGTAACTGTTCCAAAATATTCATGACCCTTTGGCATTCGGACTATAATTAATAAGAACATGCTGGACCATGTTTCTGACGTTCATACTACCATGACCAAAAGTTGCTTGAACATTCACCGTTCTAACTACCATGGGTACAACCGAACACTCCCTATGACGTTCGTAATACCATAGACAGAAATTGCACAACCATTCAAAGTTCCAACTACGTTGAAAACAACTTCGTTTACCCTTTAGTGGTGTTTGCATTACCTTTTCCAAAATATTCTTGACCATTTGGCATTCGGACTATCATTAATAAGAACGTGCTTGACCATGTTTATGACGTTCATACTACCATGATCAAAAATTGCTTGACCATTCACCGTTCTAACTACCATGGGTACAACCGAACATTCCATATGACCTTCGTATAACCATAGACAGAAATTGCACAACCATTCAAATTTGGAACTACCTTGAAGCAACTTCGTTTACCCTTTTGAGGTGTTTGCAATACCTTTTCCAAAATATTCTTGACCATTTGGCATTCGGATTATCATTAATAAGAACGTGCTTGATCATGTTAATGACTTTCATACTACCATGACCAAAAGTTGCTTCACGATACACCGTTCAAACTACCATGGGTACAACTGAACATTCCCTATGACGTTCGTAATACCAGAGACAGAAATTGCACAACCATTCAATGTTCCAGCTACGTTGAAAACATCTTCGTTTTCCCTTTAGTGATGTTTGACATACCTTTTCCAAAATATTCTTGACCATTTGGTATTCGGACTATCATTAATAAGAACGTGCTTGAACATGTCTATGACGTTCATACTACCATGAGGAAAAGTTGCTTGACCATTCACCGTTCTATCTACCTAGGGTACAACCGAACATTCCCTATGTTGTTCGTAATACCATAGACAGAAATTGCACAACCATTCAATGTTGCAACTACCTTGAGAACAACTACGTTTACCCTTTTTTGGTGTTTGCAATACCTTTTGCAAAATATTCTTGACCATTTGGCATTCGAACTATCATTAATAAGAACGTGCTTGACCATGTGTATGACGTTCATACTACCATGACCAAAAGTTGCTTGACCATACACCGTTCTAACTACCATGGGTACAACCGAACATTCCCTATGACGTTCGTAATACCATAGACAGAAATTGCACAACCATTCAAAGTTGGAACTACCTTGAAACAACTTCGTTTACTCTTTTGAGGTGTTTGCAATACCTTTTCCAAAATATTCTTGACCATTTGGCATTCGGACTATCATTCATGAAAAAGTGCTTGACCATGTTTATGACGTTCATACTAGCATGACCAAAAGTTGCTTGACCATTCACCGTTCTAACTACCATGGGTACAACCGAACATTCCCTATGACGTTCGTAATAGCAGAGACAAAAATTCCACAAACATTTAAAGTTGCAACTACCTTGAATACAACTTCGTTTACACTTTTGAGGTATTTGCAGTAACTGTTCCAAAATATTTTTGACCGTTTGGCATTCGGACTATAATTAATACGGACGTATTTGACCATGTTTATGACGTTCATACTACCATGACCAAATGTTGCTTGACCATTCACCGTTCTAACTACCATGGGTAAAATCGAACATCCCTTTGACGTTCGTAATACCATAGACTGAAGTTGCACAACCATACAAAGTTGGAACTACCTTAAAACAACTTCGTTTACCATTTTGAGGTGTTTGCAATACCTTTTCCAAAATATTCTTGACCATTTGGCATTCGGACTATCATTAATAAAAACGTGCTTGACCATGTTTATGACGTTCATACTACCATGACTAAAAGTTACTTGACCATTTACCGTTCTAACTACCATGGGTACACCCGAACATTCCCTATGACGTTCGTAATACCAGAGACAAAAATTCCACAACCATTTAAAGTTGCAACTACCTTGAATACAACTTCGTTTACACTTTTGAGGTATTTGCAGTAACTGTTCCAAAATATTTTTGACCGTTTGGCATTCGGACTATAATTAATACGGACGTATTTGACCATGTTTATGACGTTCATACTACCATGACCAAATGTTGCTTGACCATTCACCGTTCTAACTACCATGGGTACAACCGAACACTCCCTATGACGTTCGTAATACCATAGACAGAAATTGCACAACCATTCAAAGTTGCAACTACCTTGAAAACAACTACGTTTACCCTTTTTTGGTGTTTGCAATACTTTTTCCAAAATATTCTTGACCATTTGGCATTCGGACTATCATTAATAAGAACGTGCTTGACCATGTTTTTGACGTTCATACTACCATGATCAAAAGTTGCTTGACCATTCACCGTTCTAACTACCATGGGTACAACCGAACATTCCATATGACCTTCGTAATACCATAGACAGAAATTTCACAACCATTAAATGTTGCAACTACCTCGAAAACAACTTCGTTTACCCTTTTGAGGTGTTTCCAGTACCTGTTTCAAAATATTCTTGACCATTTGCATTCGGACTACAATTAATAAGGACGTGCTAGACCATGTTTATGACGTTCATACTACCATGACCAAAAGTTGCTTGACCATTCACCGTTCTAACTACCATGGGTACAACCGAACACTCCCTATGACGTTCGTAATACCATAGACAGAAATTGCACTACCATTCAAAGTTGGAACTACCTTGAAACAAATTCGTTTACCCTTTTGAGGTGTTTGCAATACCTTTTTTAAAATATTCTTGACCATTTGGCATTCGTACTATCATTAATAAAAACGTGCTTGACCATGTTTATGACGTTCATACTACCATGACCAAAAGTTGCTTGACCATTCACCGTTCTAACTACCATGGGTACAACCGAACATTCCCTATGACGTTCGTAATACCAGAGACAAAAATTCCACAACCATTTAAAGTTGCAACTACCTTGAATACAACTTCGTTTACACTTTTGAGGTATTTGCAGTAACTGTTCCAAAATATTCTTGACCGTTTGGCATTCGGACTATAATTAATAAGAACGTGCTTTACCATGTTTATGACGTTCATACTACCATGACCAAAAGTTGCTTGACCATTCACCGTTCTAACTACCATGGGTACAATCGAACATCCCTTTGACGTTCGTAATACCATGGACAGAAGTTGCACAACCATACAAAGTTGCAACTACCTTGAAAACAACTTCGTTTACACTTTTGAGGTGTTTGCAGTACCTGTTTCAAAATATTCTTGACCATTTGGCATTCGGTCTATATTTAATAAGTACGTGCTAGACCATATTAATGACGTTCATACTACCATGACGACAAGTTGCTTGACCATTCACCGTTCTATCTACCTAGGGTACAACCGAACATTCTCTATGATGTTCGTAATACCATAGACAGAAATTCCACAACCATTCAAAGTTGCAACTACCTTGAATACAACTTCGTTTACACTTTTGAGGTGTTTGCAGTAACTTTCAAAAATATTCTTGACCGTTTGGCATTCAGACTATAATTAATAAGAACGTGCTGGACCATGTTTCTGACGCTCATACTACCATGACCAAAAGTTGCTTGACCATTCACCGTTCTAACTACCATGGGTACAACCGAACACTCCCTATGACGTTCGTAATACCATAGACAGAAATTGCACAACCATTCAAAGTTGGAACTACCTTGAAACAACTTCGTTTACCCTTTTGAGGTGTTTGCAATACCTTTTCCAAAATATTCTTGACCATTTGGCATTCGGACTATCATTAATAAAAACGTGCTTGACAATGTTTATGACGTTCATACTACAATGACTAAAAGTTACTTGACAATTTACCGTTCTAACTACCATGGGTACAACCGAACATTCCCTATGACGTTCGTAATACCATAGACAGAAATTGCACAACCATTCAAAGTTGGAACTACCTTGAAACAACTTCGTTTACCCTTTTGAGGTGTTTGCAATACCTTTTCCAAAATATTCTTGACCATTTGGCATTCGGACTATCATTAATAAGAACGTGCTTTACCATGTTTATGACGTTCATACTACCATGACCAAAAGTTGCTTGACCATTCACCGTTCTAACTACCATGGGTACAACCGAACATTCCCTATGACGTTCGTAATACCAGAGACAGAAATTCCACAACCATTTAAAGTTGCAACTACCTTGAATACAACTTCGTTTACACTTTTGAGGTATTTGCAGTAACTGTTCCAAAATATTCTTGACCGTTTGGCATTCGGACTATATTTAATACGAACGTGTTTGACCATGTTTATGACGTTCATACTACCATGACCAAATGTTGCTTGACCATTCACCGTTCTAACTACCATGGGTACAATCGAACATCCCTTTGACGTTCGTAATACCATGGACAGAAGTTGCACAACCATACAAAGTTGCAACTACCTTGAAAACAACTTCGTTTACACTTTTGAGGTGTTTGAAGTACCTGTTTCAAAATATTCTTGACCATTTGGCATTCGGTCTATATTTAATAAGTACGTGCTAGACCATATTTATGACGTTCATACTACCATGACGACAAGTTCCTTGACCATTCACCGTTCTATCTACCTAGGGTACAACCGAACATTCCCTATGATGTTCGTAATACCATAGACAGATATTCCACAACCATTCAAAGTTGCAACTACCTTGAATACAACTTCGTTTACACGTTTGAGGTGTTTGCAGGACCTGTTTCAAAATATTCTTGACCATTTGCATTCGGACTACAATTAATAAGGACGTGCTTGACCATGTTTATGACGTTCATACTACCATGACCAAAAGTTGCTTGACCATTCACCGTTCTAACTACCATGGGTACAACCGAACACTCCCTATGACGTTCGTAATACCATAGACAGAAATTGCACAACCATTCAAAGTTGGAACTACCTTGAAACAACTTCGTTTACCCTTTTGAGGTGTTTGCAATACCTTTTTTAAAATATTCTTTACCATTTGGCATTCGTACTATCATTAATAAAAAGGTGCTTGACCATGGATATGACGTTCATACTACCATGACCAAAAGTTGCTTGACCATTCACCGTCCTAACTACCATGGGTACAACCGAACATTCCCTATGACGTTCGTAATACCAGAGACAGAAATTCCACAACCATTTAAAGTTGCAACTACCTTGAATACAACTTCCTTTACACTTTTGAGGTATTTGCAGTAACTGTTCCAAAATGTTCTTGACCGTTTGGCATTCGGACTATAATTAATACGAACGTGCTTGACCATGTTTGTGACGTTCATACTACCATGACCAAAAGTTGCTTGATCATTCACCGTTCTAACTACCATGGGTACAACCGAACATTCCCTGTGACGTTCGTAATACCATAGACAGAAATTGCACAACCATTCAAAGTTGGAACTACCTTGAAACAACTTCGTTTCCCCTTTTGAGGTGTTTGCAATACCTTTTCCAAAATATTCTTGACCATTTGGCATTCGGACTATCATTAATAAGAACGTGCTTGACCATGTTTATGACGTTCATACTACCATGATCAAAAGTTGCTTGACCATTCACCGTTCTAACTACCACCGGTACAACCGAACATTCCCTATGACGTTCGTAATACCATAGAGAGAAATTGCACATTCAAAGTTTGAACTACCTTGAAACAACTACGTTTACCCTTTTGAGGTGTTTGCAATACCTTTTCCAAAATATTCTTGACCATTTGGCATTCAGTCTATAGTTAATAAGAACGTGCTTGACCATGTTTATGACGTTTATACTAGCATGACCAAAAGTTGCTTGACCATACACCATTCTAACTACCTTGGGTACAACCGAACATTCCATATGAGCTTCGTAATACCATAGACAGAAATTGCACAACCATTAAATGTTGCAACTACCTCGAAAACAACTTCATTTTCACTTTTGACGTGTTTGCAGGACCTGTTTCAAAATATTCTTGACCATTTGCATTCGGACTACAATTAATAAGGACGTGCTAGACCATGTTTATGACGTTCATACTACCATGACCAAAAGTTGCTTGACCATTCACCGTTCTAACTACCATGGGTAAAACCGAACACTCCCTATAACGTTCGTAATACCATAGACAGAAATTGCACAACCATTCAAAGTTGGAACTACCTTGAAACAACTTCGTTTACCCTTTTGAGGTGTTTGCAATACCTTTTCCAAAATATTCTTGACCATTTGGCATTCGGACTATCATTAATAAGAACGTGCTTTACCATGTTTATGACGTTCATACTACCATGGCCAAAAGTTACTTCACCATTCACCGTTCTAACTACCATGGGTACAACCGAACATTCCCTATTAGGTTCGTAGTACCATAGACAGAAATTGCACAACCATTCAAAGTTGCCACTACCTTGAAAACACCTTCGTTTACACTTTTGATGTGTTTGTAGTACCTGTTTCAAAATATTCTTCACCATTTGGCATTCGAACTATAATTAATAAGGACGTGCTACACCATGTTTATGACGTTCATACTACCATGACCAAAAGTTGCTTGACCATTCACCGTTCTAACTACCATGGGTACAACCGAACATTCCCTATGACGTTCGTAATACCAGAGACAGAAATTCCACAACCATTTAAAGTTGCAACTACCTTGAATAACACTTCGTTTCCACTATTGAGGTATTTGCAGTAACTGTCCCAAAATATTTTTGACCGTTTGGCATTCGGACTATAATTAATAAAAACGTGCTTGACCATGTTTATGACGTTCATACTACCATGACCAAAAGTAGCTTGACCATACACCGTTCTAACTACCACCGGTAAACCCGAACATTCCCTGTGACGTTCGTAATACCATAGACAGAAATTGCACAACCATTCAAAGTTGGAACTACCTTGAAACAACTTCGTTTCCCCTTTTGAGGTGTTTGCATTACCTTTTCCAAAATATTCTTGACCATTTGGCATTCGAACTATAATTAATAAGGACGTGCTTGACCATGTTTATGACGTTCGTACTACCATGACCAAAAGTTCCATGACCATTCACCGTTCTAACTACCATGGGTACAACCGAGCAATCCCTATGATGTTCGTAATACCATAGACAGAAATTGCACAACCATTCAATGTTCCAACTACGTTGAAAACATCTTCGTTTTCCCTTTAGTGATGTTTGACATACCTTTTCCAAAATATTCTTGACCATTGGGCATTCGGACTATCATTATGAAGAACGTGCTTGACCGTGTTTATTATGTTCATACTACCACGACCAAAAGTTGCTTGACCATTCACCGTTCTAACTACCACCGGTACAACCGAACATTCCCTATGACGTTCGTAATACCAGAGACAGAAATTGAACAACCATTCAACGTTGCAACTACCTTGAGAACAACTACGTTTACCCTTTTTTGGTGTTTGCAATACCTTTTCCAAAATATTCTTGACCATTTGGCATTGGAACTATCATTAATAAGAACGTGCTTGACTATGTTTATGACGTTCATACTACCATGACCAAATGTTGCTTGTCCATTCACCGTTCTAACTACCATGCGTACAATCGAACATCCCATTGACGTTCGTAATACCATATACAGAAGTTGCACAACCATTCAAAGTTGCAACTACCTTGAAAACAACTTCGTTTACACTTTTGAGGTGTTTGCAGTACCTGTTTCAAAATATTCTTGACCATTTGGCATTCGGACTATAATTAATAAGAACGTGCTGGACCATGTTTCTGATGTTCATACTACCATGACCAAATGTTGCTTGAACATTCACCGTTCTAAGTACCATGGGTACAACCGAACACTCCCAATGACGTTCGTAATACCATAGACAGATATTGCACAACCATTCAAAGTTCCAACTACATTGAAAACAACTTCGTTTACCCTTTAGTGGTGTTTGCATTACCTTTTCCAAAATATTCTTGACCATTTGGCATTCGAACTATAATTAATAGACCATGTTTAACACGTTCATACTACCATGACCAAAAGTTGCTTGACCATTCACCGTTCTAACTACCATGGGTACAACCGAACACTCCCTATGACGTTCGTAATACCATAGACAGAAATTGCACAACCATTCAAAGTTGGAACTACCTTGAAACAACTTCGTTTACCCTTTAGTGGTGTTTGCAATACCTTTTCCAAAATATTCTTGACCATTTGGCATTCGGACTATCATTAATAAGAACGTGCTTGACCATGTATATGACGTTCATACTACCATGACCAAAAGTTACTTCACCATTCACCGTTCTAACTACCATGGGTACAACCGAACACTCCCTATGACGTTCGTAATACCATAGACAGAAATTGCACATTCAAAGTTTGAACTACCTTGAAACAACTTCGTTTCCCCTTTTGAGGTGTTTGCAATACCTTTTCCAAAATATTCTTGACCATTTGGCATTCGGTCAATAATTAATAAGAACGTGCTTGACCATGTTTATGACGTTCATACTACCATGATCAAAAGTTGCTTGACCATTCACCGTTCTAACTACCATGGGTACAACCGAACATTCCATATGACCTTCGTAATACCATAGACAGAAATTTCACAACCATTCAAAGTTGCAACTACCTCGAAAACAACTTCGTTTACACTTTTGAGGTGTTTGCAGTACCTGTTTCAAAATATTCTTGACCATTTGCATTCGGACTACAATTAATAAGGACGTGCTAGACCATGTTTATGACGTTCATACTACCATGACCAAAAGTTGCTTGAACATTCACCGTTCTAAGTACCATGGGTACAACCGAACACTCCCAATGACGTTCGTAATACCATAGACAGATATTGCACAACCATTCAAAGTTCCAACTACATTGAAAACAACTTCGTTTACCCTTTAGTGGTGTTTGCATTACCTTTTCCAAAATATCCTTGACCATTTGGCATTCGAACTATAATTAATAAGGACGTGCTAGACCATGTTTAAGACGTTCATACTACCATGACCAAAAGTTGCTTGACCATTCACCGTTCTAACTACCATGGGTAAAACCGATCATTCCCTATGACGATCGTAATACCATAGACAGAAATTGCACAACCATTCAAAGTTCCAACTACGTTGAAAACAACTTCTTTTACCCTTTAGTGGTGTATGCATTACCTTTTCCAAAATATTCTTGACCATTTGGCATTCGAACTATAATTGATAAGGACGTGCTTGACCATGTTTATGACGTTCGTACTACCATGACCAAAAGTTCCATGACCTTTCACCGTTCTAACTACCATGGGTACAACCGAGCAATCCCTATGATGTTCGTAATACCATAGACAGAAATTGCACAACCATTCAATGTTCCAACTACGTTGAAAACATCTTCCTTTTCCCTTCAGTGATGTTTGACATACCTTTTCCAAAGTATTCTTGACCATTGGGCATTCGGACTATCATTATTAAGAACGTGCTTGACCATGTTTATTATGTTCATACTACCACGACCAAAAGTTGCTTGACCATTAGCCGTTCTAACTACCATGGGTACAACCGAACATTCCCTATGACGTTCGTAATACCATATACAGAAGTTGCACAACCATTCAAAGTTGCAACTACCTTGAAAACAACTTCGTTTACACTTTTGAGGTGCTTGCAGTACCTATTTCAAAATATTCTTGACCATTTGGCATTCGGACTATAATTAATAAGAACGTGCTGGACCATGTTTCTGACGTTCATACTACCATGACCAAAAGTTGCTTGAACATTCACCGTTCTAAGTACCATGGGTACAACCGAACACTCCCAATGACGTTCGTAATACCATAGACAGATATTGCACAACCATTCAAAGTTCCAACTACATTGAAAACAACTTCGTTTACCCTTTAGTGGTGTTTGCATTACCTTTTCCAAAATATCCTTGACCATTTGGCATTCGAACTATAATTAATAAGGACGTGCTAGACCATGTTTAAGACGTTCATACTACCATGACCAAAAGTTGCTTGACCATTCACCGTTCTAACTACCATGGGTACAACCGAACATTCCCTATTACGTTCGTAATACCATAGACAGAAGTTGCACAACCATTCAAAGTTGCAACTACCTTGAAAACAACTACGTTTACCCTTTTGAGGTGTTTGCAATACCTTTTCCAAAATATTCTTGACCATTTGGCATTCGGACTATCATTAATAAGAACGTGCTTGACCATGTTTATGACGTTCATACTACCATGATCAAAAGTTGCTTGACCATTCACCGTTCTAACTACCATGGGTACAACCGAACATTCCATATGACCTTCGTAATACCAGAGACAGAAATTCCACAACCATTTAAAGTTGCAACTACCTTGAATACAACTTCGTTTCCACTTTTGAGGTGTTTGCAGTACCTGTTTCAAAATATTCTTGACCATTTGCATTCGGACTACAATTAATAAGGTCGTGCTAGACCATGTTTATGACGTTCATACTACCATGACCAAAAGTTGCTTGACCATTCACTGTTCTAACTACCATGGGTACAACCGAACAATCCCTATGATGTTCGTAATACCAAAGACAGAAATTGCACAACCATTCAAAGTTGGAACTACCTTGAAACAACTTCGTTTACCCTTTTGAGGTGTTTGCAATACCTTTTTTAAAATATTCTTGACCATTTGGCATTCGTACTATCATTAATAAAAACGTGCTTGACCATGTTTATGACGTTCATACTACCATGACCAAAAGTTGCTTGACCATTCACCGTTCTAACTACCATGGGTACAACCGAACTTTCCCTATGACGTTCGTAATACCAGAGACAGAAATTCCACAACCATTTAAAGTTGCAACTACCTTGAATACAACTTCGTTTCCACTTTTGAGGTATTTGCAGTAACTGTTCCAAAATATTCTTGACCGTTTGGCATTCGGACTATAATTAATACGAACGTGCTTGACCATGTTTATGACGTTCATACTACCATGACCAAATGTTGCTTGACCATTCACCGTTCTAACTACCATGGGTACAATCGAACATCCCTTTGACGTTCGTAATAAAATAGACAGAAGTTGCACAACCATTCAAAGTAGCAACTACCTTGAAAACAACTTCGTTTACACTTTTGAGGTGTTTGCAGTACCTGTTTCAAAATATTCTTGACCATTTGGCATTCGGTCTATATTTAATAATTACGTGCTAGACCATATTTATGACGTTCATACTACCATGACGACAAGTTGCTTGACTAATCACCGTTCTATCTACCTAGGGTTCAACCGAAGATTCCCTATGACGTTCGTAATACCATACACAGAAATTGCACATTCAAAGTTGGAACTACCTTGAAACAACTTCGTTTACCCTTTTGAGGTGTTTGCAATACCTTTTCCAAAATATTCTTGACCATTTGGCATTCGGTCTATAGTTAATAAGAAAGTGCTTGACCATGTTTATGACGTTCATACTACCATGATCAAAAGTTGCTTGACCATTCACCGTTCTAACTACCATGGGTACAACCGAACATTCCATATGACCTTCGTAATACCATAGACAGAAATTTCACAACCATTCAAAGTTGCAACTACCTCGAAAACAACTTCGTTTACACTTTTGAGGTGTTTGCAGTACCTGTTTCAAAATATTCTTGACCATTTGCATTCGGACTACAATTAATAAGGACGTGCTAGACCATGTTTATGACGTTCATACTACCATGACCAAAAGTTGCTTGACCATTCACCGTTCTAACTACCATGGGTACAACCGAACACTCCCTATGACGTTCGTAATACCATAGACAGAAATTGCACAACCACTCAAAGTTGGAACTACCTTGAAACAACTTCGTTTACCCTTTTGAAATGTTTGCAATACGTTTTTTGAAATATTCTTGAACATTTGGCATTCGTACTATCATTAAAAAAAACGTGCTTGACCATGTTTATGACGTTCATACTACCATGACCAAAAGTTGCTTGACCATACACCGTTCCAACTACCACCGGTAAACCCGAACATTCCCTATGACGTTCGTAATACCATAGACAGAAATTGCACAACCATTCAAAGTTGGAACTACCTTGAAACAACTTCGTTTCCCCTTTTGAGGTGTTTGCATTACCTTTTCCAAAATATTCTTGACCATTTGGCATTCGGTCTATAATTAATAGGAACGTGCTTGACCATGTTTATGACGTTCATACTACCATGACCAAAAGTTGCTTGACCGTTCACCGTTCTAACTACCATGGGTAAAACCGAACATTCCCTATGACGATCGTAATACCATAGACAGAAATTGCACAACCATTCAAAGTTCCAACTACGTTGAAAACAACTTCTTTTACCCTTCAGTGGTGTATGCATTACCTTTTCCAAAATATTCTTGACCATTTGGCATTCGAACTATAATTAATAATGACGTGCTTGACCATGTTTATGACGTTCGTACTACCATGACCAAAAGTTCCATGACCATTCACCGTTCTAACTACCATGGGTACAACCGAGAAATCCCTATGATGTTCGTAATACCATAGACAGAAATTGCACAACCATTCAATTTTCCAACTACGTTGAAAACATCTTCGTTTTCCCTTCAGTGATGTTTGACATACCTTTCCCAAAGTATTCTTGACCATTGGGCATTCGGACTATCATTATTAAGAACGTGCTTGACCATGTTTATTATGTTCATACTACCACGACCAAAAGTTGCTTGACCATTAGCCGTTCTAACTACCATGGGTACAACCGAACATTCCCTATGACGTTCGTAATACCATATACAGAAGTTGCACAACCATTCAAAGTTGCAACTACCTTGAAAACAACTTCGTTTACCCTTTAGTGGTGTTTGCATTACCTTTTCCAAAATATTCTTGACCATTTGGCATTCGAACTATAATTAATAAGGACGTGCTAGACCATGTTTAAGACGTTCATACTACCATGACCAAAAGTTGCTTGAACATTCACCGTTCTAAGTACCATGGGTACAACCGAACACTCCCAATGACGTTCGTAATACCATAGACAGATATTGCACAACCATTCAAAGTTCCAACTACATTGAAAACAACTTCGTTTACCCTTTAGTGGTGTTTGCATTACCTTTTCCAAAATATTCTTGACCATTTGGCATTCGAACTATAATTAATAAGGACGTGCTAGACCATGTTTAAGACGTTCATACTACCATGACCAAAAGTTGCTTGACCATTCACCGTTCTAACTACCATGGGTACAACCGAACATTCCCTATTACGTTCGTAATACCATAGACAGAAGTTGCACAACCATTCAAAGTTGCAACTACCTTGAAAACAACTACGTTTACCCTTTTGAGGTGTTTGCAATACCTTTTCCAAAATATTCTTGACCATTTGGCATTCGGACTATCATTAATAAGAACGTGCTTGACCATGTTTATGACGTTCATACTACCATGATCAAAAGTTGCTTGACCATTGACCGTTCTAACTACCATGGGTACAACCGAACATTCCATATGACCTTCGTAATACCAGAGACAGAAATTCCACAACCATTTAAAGTTGCAACTACCTTGAATACAACTTCGTTTCCACTTTTGAGGTGTTTGCAGTACCTGTTTCAAAATATTCTTGACCATTTGCATTCGGACTACAATTAATAAGGTCGTGCTAGACCATGTTTATGACGTTCATACTACCATGACCAAAAGTTGCTTGACCATTCACCGTTCTAACTACCATGGGTACAACCGAACACTCCCTATGACGTTCGTAATACCAAAGACAGAAATTGCACAACCATTCAAAGTTGGAACTACCTTGAAACAACTTCGTTTACCCTTTTGAGGTGTTTGCAATACCTTTTTTAAAATATTCTTGACCATTTGGCATTCGGTCTATATTTAATAATTACGTGCTAGACCATATTTATGACGTTCATACTACCATGACGACAAGTTGCTTGACCATTCACCGTTCTATCTACCTAGGGTTCAAACGAACATTCCCTATGATGTTCGTAATACCATAGACAGAAATTTCACAACCATTCAAAGTTGCAACTACCTTGAATACAACTTCGTTTACACTTTTGAGGTGTTTGCAGTAACTTTCAAAAATATTCTTGACCGTTTGGCATTCGGACTATAATTAATAAGAACGTGCTTGACCATGTTTATGACGTTCATACTACCGTGACCAAAAGTTGCTTGACCATACATCGTTCTAACGACCACCGGTACAACTGAACATTCCCTATGACGTTCGTAATACCATACACAGAAATTGCACATTCAAAGTTGGAACTACCTTGAAACAACTTCGTTTACCCTTTTGAGGTGTTTGCAATACCTTTTCCAAAATATTCTTGACCATTTGGCATTCGGTCTATTGTTAATAAGAAAGTGCTTGACCATGTTTATGACGTTCATACTACCATGATCAAAAGTTGCTTGACCATTCACCGTTCTAACTACCATGGGTACAACCGAACATTCCATATGACCTTCGTAATACCATAGACAGAAATTTCACAACCATTAAATGTTGCAACTACCTCGAAAACAACTTCGTTTACACTTTTGAGGTGTTTGCAGTACCTGTTTCAAAATATTCTTGACCATTTGCATTCGGACTACAATTAATAAGGACGTGCTAGACCATGTTTATGACGTTCATACTACCATGACCAAAAGTTGCTTGACCATTCACCGTTCTAACTACCATGGGTACAACCGAACACTCCCTATGACGTTCGTAATACCATAGACAGAAATTGCACAACCACTCAAAGTTGGAACTACCTTGAAACAACTTCGTTTACCCTTTTGAAATGTTTGCAATACGTTTTTTAAAATATTCTTGACCATTTGGCATTCGTACTATCATTAATAAAAACGTGCTTGACCATGTTTATGACGTTCATACTACCATGACCAAAAGTTGCTTGACCATTCACCGTTCTAACTACCATGGGTACAACCGAACATTCCCTATGACGTTCGTAATACCAGAGACAGAAATTCCACAACCATTTAAAGTTGCAACTACCTTGAATACAACTTCGTTTACACTTTTGAGGTATTTGCAGTAACTGTTCCAAAATATTCTTGACCGTTTGGCATTCGGACTATAATTAATACGAACGTGCTTGACCATGTTTATGACGTTCATACTACCATGACCAAATGTTGCTTGACCATTCACCGTTCTAACTACCATGGGTACAATCGAACATCCCTTTGACGTTCGTAATAAAATAGACAGAAGTTGCACAACCATTCAAAGTTGCAACTACCTTGAAAACAACTTCGTTTACACTTTTGAGGTGTTTGCAGTACCTGTTTCAAAATATTCTTGACCATTTGGCATTCGGTCTATATTTAATAATTACGTGCTAGACCATATTTATGACGTTCATACTACCAAGACGACAAGTTGCTTGACCATTCACCGTTCTATCTACCTAGGGTACAACCGAACATTCCCTATGATGTTCGTAATACCATAGACAGAAATTTCACAACCATTCAAAGTTGCAACTACGTTGAAAACAACTTCGTTTACCCTTTAGTGGTGTTTGCATTACCTTTTCCAAAATATTCTTGACCATTTGGCATTCGAACTATAATTAATAAGGACGTGCTACACCATGTTTATGACGTTCATACTACCATGACGACAAGTTGCTTGACCATTCACCGTTCTAACTACCATGGGTACAACCGAACATTCCCTATTACATTCGTAATACCATAGACAGAAGTTGCACAACCATTCAAAGTCGCAACTACCTTGAATACAACTTCGTTTACACTTTTGAGGTGTTTGCAGTAACTTTCAAAATTATTCTTGACCGTTTGGCATTCGGACTATAATTAATAAGAACGTGCTTGACCATGTTTATGACGTTCATACTACCATGACCAAAAGTTGCTTGACCATTCACCGTTCTAACTACCATGGGTACAACCGAACACTCTCTATGACGTTCGTAATACCGTAGACAGAAATTGCACAACCATTCAAAGTTGGAACTACCTTGAAACAACTTCGTTTACCCTTTTGAGGTGTTTGCAATACCTTTTTTAAAATATTCTTTACCATTTGGCATTCGTACTATCATTAATAATAAGGTGCTTGACCATGTATATGACGTTCATACTACCATGACCAAAAGTTGCTTGACCATTCACCGTTCTAACTACCATGGGTACAACCGAACATTCCCTATGACGTTCGTAATACCAGAGACAGAAATTCCACAACCATTTAAAGTTGCAACTACCTTGAATACAACTTCCATTACACTTTTGAGGTATTTGCAGTAACTGTTCCAAAATATTCTTGACCGTTTGGCCTTCGGACTATAATTAATAAGAACGTGCTTGACCATGTTTATGACGTTCATACTACCATGACCAAAAGTTGCTTGACCATTCACCGTTCTAACTACAATGGGTACAACCGAACACTCCCTATGACGTTCGTAATGCCATAGACAGAAATTGCACAACCATTCAAAGTTGGAACTACCTTGAAACAACTTCGTTTACCCTTTTGAGGTGTTTGCAATACCTTTTTTAAAATATTCTTTACCATTTGGCATTCGTACTATCATTAATAAAAAGGTGCTTGACCATGTATATGACGTTCATACTACCATGACCAAAAGTTGCTTGACCATTCACCGTTTTAACTACCATGGGTACAACAGAACACTCCCTATGACGTTCGTAATACCATAGACAGAAATTGCACAACCATTCAAAGTTCCAACTACGTTGAAAACAACTTCGTTTACCCTTTAGTGGTGTTTGCATTACCTTTTCCAAAATATTCTTGACCATTTGGCATTCGAACTATAATTAATAAGGACGTGCTACGCCATGTTTATGACGTTCATACTACCATGACGACAAGTTGCTTGACCATTCACCGGTCTAACTACCATGGGTACAACCGAACATTCCCTATTACATTCGTAATACCATAGACAGAAGTTGCACAACCATTCAAAGTCGCAACTACCTTGAATACAACTTCGTTTACACTTTTGAGGTGTTTGCAGTAACTTTCAAAATTATTCTTGACCGTTTGGCATTCGGACTATAATTAATAAGAACGTGCTTGACCATGTTTATGACGTTCATACTATCATGACCAAAAGTTGCTTGACCATTCACCGTTCTAACTACCATGGGTACAACAGAACACTCCCTATGACGTTCGTAATACCATAGACAGAAATTGCACAACCATTCAAAGTTCCAACTACGTTGAAAACAACTTCGTTTACCCTTTAGTGGTGTTTGCATTACCTTTTCCAAAATATTCTTGACCATTTGGCATTCGAACTATAATTAATAAGGACGTGCTACACCATGTTTATGACGTTCATACTACCATGACGACAAGTTGCTTGACCATTCACCGTTCTAACTACCATGGGTACAACCGAACATTCCCTATTACATTCGTAATACCATAGACAGAAGTTGCACAACCATTCAAAGTCGCAACTACCTTTAATACAACTTCGTTTACACTTTTGAGGTGTTTGCAGTAACTTTCAAAATTATTCTTGACCGTTTGGCATTCGGACTATAATTAATAAGAACGTGCTTGACCATGTTTATGACGTTCATACTACCATGACCAAAAGTTGCTTGACCATTCACCGTTCTAACTACCATGGGTACAACCGAACACTCCCTATGACGTTCGTAATACCGTAGACAGAAATTGCACAACCATTCAAAGTTGGAACTACCTTGAAACAACTTCGTTTACCCTTTTGAGGTGTTTGCAATACCTTTTTTAAAATATTCTTTACCATTTGGCATTCGTACTATCATTAATAATAAGGTGCTTGACCATGTATATGACGTTCATACTACCAAGACCAAAAGTTGCTTGACCATACACCGTTCTAACTACCATGGGTACAACAGAACACTCCCTATGACGTTCGTAATACCATACACAGAAATTGCACATTCAAAGTTGGAACTACCTTGAACAACTTCGTTTACCCTTTTGAGGTGTTTGCAATACCTTTTCCAAAATATTCTTGCCCATTTGGCATTCGGTCTATAGTTAATAAGAAAGTGCTTGACCATGTTTATGACGTTCATAATACCATGATCAAAAGTTGCTTGACCATTCACCGTTCTAACTACCATGGGTACAACCGAACATTCCATATGACCTTCGTAATACCATAGACAGAAATTTCACAACCATTAAATGTTGCAACTACCTCGAAAACACCTTCGTTTACACTTTTGAGGTGTTTGCAGCACCTGTTTCAAAATATTCTTGACCATTTGCATTCCTACTACAATTAATAAGGACGTGCTAGACCATGTTTATGACATTCATACTACCATGACCAAAAGTTGCTTGACCATTCACCGTTCTAACTACCATGGGTACAACCGAACACTCCCTATGACGTTCGTAATACCATAGACAGAAATTACACAACCATTCAAAGTTGGAACTACCTTGAAACAACTTCGTTTACCCTTTTGAAATGTTTGCAATACCTTTTTTAAAATATTCTTGACCATTTGGCATTCGGACTATCATTAATAAAAACGTGCTTGACCATGATTATGACGTTCATACTACCATGACCAAAAGTTGCTTGACCATTCACCGTTCTAACTACCATGGGTACAACCGAACATTCCCTATGACGTTCGTAATACCATAGACAGAAATTCCACAACCATTTAAAGTTGCAACTACCTTGAATACAACTTCGTTTACACTTTTGAGGTATTTGCAGTAACTGTTCCAAAATATTCTTGACCGTTTGGCATTCGGACTATAATTATACGAACGTGCTTGACCATGTTTATGACGTTCATACTACCATGACCAAATGTTGCTTGACCATTCACCGTTCTAACTACCATGGGTACAATCGAACATCCCTTTGACGTTCGTAATACCATAGACAGAAGTTGCACAACCATTCAAAGTTGCAACTACCTTGAAAACAACTTCGTTTACACTTTTGAGGTGTTTGCAGTACCTGTTTCAAAATATTCTTGACCATTTGGCATTCGGTCTATATTTAATAAGTACGTGCTAGACCATATTTATGACGATCATACTACCATGACGAAAATTTGCTTGACCATTCACCGTTCTAACTACCATGGGTACAACCGAACATTCCCTATGATGTTCGTAATACCATAGACAGAAATTCCACAACCATTCAAAGTTGCAACTACCTTGAATACAACTTCGTTTACACTTTTGAGGTGTTTGCAGTAACTTTCCAAAATATTCTTGACCGTTTGGCATTCAGACTATAATTAATAAGAACGTGCTGGACCATGTTTCTGACGCTCATACTACCATGACCAAAAGTTGCTTGACCATTCACCGTTCTAACTACCATGGGTACAACCGAACACTCCCTATGACGTTCGTAATACCATAGACAGAAATTGCACAACCATTCAAAGATGGACTTACCTTGAAACAACTTCGTTTACCCTTTTGAGGTGTTTGCAATACCTTTTCCAAAATATTCTTGACCATTTGGCATTCGGACTATCATTAATAAGAATGTGCTTTACCATGTTTATGACGTTCATACTACCATGACCAAAAGTTGCTTGACCATACATTGTTCTAACTACCATGGGTACAACCGAACATTCCCTATGACGTTCGTAATACCATAGACAGAAATTGCACAACCATTCAAAGATGGAACTACCTTGAAACAACTTCGTTTACCCTTTTGAGGTGTTTGCAATACCTTCTCCAAAATATTCTTGACCATTTGGCATTCGGACTATCATTAATAAGAACGTGCTTGACCATGTTTATGACGTTCATACAAGCATGACCAAAGGTTGCTTGACCATACACCGTTCTATCTACCTAGGGTACAACCGAACATTCCCTATGATGTTCGTAATACCATAGACAGAAATTCCACAACCATTCAAAGTTGCAACTACCTTGAATACAACTTCGTTTACACTTTTGAGGTGTTTGCAGGACCTGTTTCAAAATATTCTTGACCATTTGCATTCGGACTACAATTAATAAGGACGTGCTAGACCATATTTATGACGTTCATACTACCATGACCAAAAGTTGCTTGACCATTCACCGTTCTAACTACCATGGGGACAACCGAACACTCCCTATGACGTTCGTAATACCGTAGACAGAAATTGCACAACCATTCAAAGTTGGAACTACCTTGAAACAACTTAGTTTACCCTTTTGAGGTGTTTGCAATACCTTTTCCAAAATATTCTTGACCATTTGGCATTCGGACTATCATTAATAAGAACGTGCTTTACCATGTTTATGACGTTCATACTACCATGACCAAAAGTTGCTTGACCATACATTGTTCTAACTACCATGGGTACAACCGAACATTCCCTATGACGTTCGTAATACCATAGACAGAAATTGCACAACCATTCAAAGATGGAACTACCTTGAAACAACTTCGTTTACCCTTTTGAGGTGTTTGCAATACCTTTTCCAAAATATTCTTGACCATTTGGCATTCGGACTATCATTAATAAGAACGTGCTTGACCATGTTTATGACGTTCATACAAGCATGACCAAAAGTTGCTTGACCATACACCGTTCTATCTACCTAGGGTACAACCGAACATTCCCTATGATGTTCGTAATACCATAGACAGAAATTCCACAACCATTCAAAGTTGCAACTACCTTGAATACAACTTCGTTTACACTTTTGAGGTGTTTGCAGGACCTGTTTCAAAATATTCTTGACCATTTGCATTCGGACTACAATTAATAAGGACGTGCTAGACCATATTTATGACGTTCATACTACCATGACCAAAAGTTGCTTGACCATTCACCGTTTTAACTACCATGGGTACAACAGAACACTCCCTATGACGTTCGTAATACCATAGACAGAAATTGCACAACCATTCAAAGTTCCAACTACGTTGAAAACAACTTCGTTTACCCTTTAGTGGTGTTTGCATTACCTTTTCCAAAATATTCTTGACCATTTGGCATTCGAACTATAATTAATAAGGACGTGCTACGCCATGTTTATGACGTTCATACTACCATGACGACAAGTTGCTTGACCATTCACCGGTCTAACTACCATGGGTACAACCGAACATTCCCTATTACATTCGTAATACCATAGACAGAAGTTGCACAACCATTCAAAGTCGCAACTACCTTGAATACAACTTCGTTTACACTTTTGAGGTGTTTGCAGTAACTTTCAAAATTATTCTTGACCGTTTGGCATTCGGACTATAATTAATAAGAACGTGCTTGACCATGTTTATGACGTTCATACTATCATGACCAAAAGTTGCTTGACCATTCACCGTTCTAACTACCATGGGTACAACAGAACACTCCCTATGACGTTCGTAATACCATAGACAGAAATTGCACAACCATTCAAAGTTCCAACTACGTTGAAAACAACTTCGTTTACCCTTTAGTGGTGTTTGCATTACCTTTTCCAAAATATTCTTGACCATTTGGCATTCGAACTATAATTAATAAGGACGTGCTACACCATGTTTATGACGTTCATACTACCATGACGACAAGTTGCTTGACCATTCACCGTTCTAACTACCATGGGTACAACCGAACATTCCCTATTACATTCGTAATACCATAGACAGAAGTTGCACAACCATTCAAAGTCGCAACTACCTTTAATACAACTTCGTTTACACTTTTGAGGTGTTTGCAGTAACTTTCAAAATTATTCTTGACCGTTTGGCATTCGGACTATAATTAATAAGAACGTGCTTGACCATGTTTATGACGTTCATACTACCATGATCAAAAGTTGCTTGACCATTCACCGTTCTAACTACCATGGGTACAACCGAACATTCCATATGACCTTCGTAATACCATAGACAGAAATTTCACAACCATTAAATGTTGCAACTACCTCGAAAACACCTTCGTTTACACTTTTGAGGTGTTTGCAGCACCTGTTTCAAAATATTCTTGACCATTTGCATTCCTACTACAATTAATAAGGACGTGCTAGACCATGTTTATGACATTCATACTACCATGACCAAAAGTTGCTTGACCATTCACCGTTCTAACTACCATGGGTACAACCGAACACTCCCTATGACGTTCGTAATACCATAGACAGAAATTACACAACCATTCAAAGTTGGAACTACCTTGAAACAACTTCGTTTACCCTTTTGAAATGTTTGCAATACCTTTTTTAAAATATTCTTGACCATTTGGCATTCGGACTATCATTAATAAAAACGTGCTTGACCATGATTATGACGTTCATACTACCATGACCAAAAGTTGCTTGACCATTCACCGTTCTAACTACCATGGGTACAACCGAACATTCCCTATGACGTTCGTAATACCATAGACAGAAATTCCACAACCATTTAAAGTTGCAACTACCTTGAATACAACTTCGTTTACACTTTTGAGGTATTTGCAGTAACTGTTCCAAAATATTCTTGACCGTTTGGCATTCGGACTATAATTATACGAACGTGCTTGACCATGTTTATGACGTTCATACTACCATGACCAAATGTTGCTTGACCATTCACCGTTCTAACTACCATGGGTACAATCGAACATCCCTTTGACGTTCGTAATACCATAGACAGAAGTTGCACAACCATTCAAAGTTGCAACTACCTTGAAAACAACTTCGTTTACACTTTTGAGGTGTTTGCAGTACCTGTTTCAAAATATTCTTGACCATTTGGCATTCGGTCTATATTTAATAAGTACGTGCTAGACCATATTTATGACGATCATACTACCATGACGAAAATTTGCTTGACCATTCACCGTTCTAACTACCATGGGTACAACCGAACATTCCCTATGATGTTCGTAATACCATAGACAGAAATTCCACAACCATTCAAAGTTGCAACTACCTTGAATACAACTTCGTTTACACTTTTGAGGTGTTTGCAGTAACTTTCCAAAATATTCTTGACCGTTTGGCATTCAGACTATAATTAATAAGAACGTGCTGGACCATGTTTCTGACGCTCATACTACCATGACCAAAAGTTGCTTGACCATTCACCGTTCTAACTACCATGGGTACAACCGAACACTCCCTATGACGTTCGTAATACCATAGACAGAAATTGCACAACCATTCAAAGATGGACTTACCTTGAAACAACTTCGTTTACCCTTTTGAGGTGTTTGCAATACCTTTTCCAAAATATTCTTGACCATTTGGCATTCGGACTATCATTAATAAGAACGTGCTTTACCATGTTTATGACGTTCATACTACCATGACCAAAAGTTGCTTGACCATACATTGTTCTAACTACCATGGGTACAACCGAACATTCCCTATGACGTTCGTAATACCATAGACAGAAATTGCACAACCATTCAAAGATGGAACTACCTTGAAACAACTTCGTTTACCCTTTTGAGGTGTTTGCAATACCTTCTCCAAAATATTCTTGACCATTTGGCATTCGGACTATCATTAATAAGAACGTGCTTGACCATGTTTATGACGTTCATACAAGCATGACCAAAGGTTGCTTGACCATACACCGTTCTATCTACCTAGGGTACAACCGAACATTCCCTATGATGTTCGTAATACCATAGACAGAAATTCCACAACCATTCAAAGTTGCAACTACCTTGAATACAACTTCGTTTACACTTTTGAGGTGTTTGCAGGACCTGTTTCAAAATATTCTTGACCATTTGCATTCGGACTACAATTAATAAGGACGTGCTAGACCATATTTATGACGTTCATACTACCATGACCAAAAGTTGCTTGACCATTCACCGTTCTAACTACCATGGGTACAACCGAACACTCCCTATGACGTTCGTAATACCGTAGACAGAAATTGCACAACCATTCAAAGTTGGAACTACCTTGAAACAACTTCGTTTACCCTTTTGAGGTGTTTGCAATACCTTTTCCAAAATATTCTTGACCATTTGGCATTCGGACTATCATTAATAAGAACGTGCTTTACCATGTTTATGACGTTCATACTACCATGACCAAAAGTTGCTTGACCATACATTGTTCTAACTACCATGGGTACAACCGAACATTCCCTATGACGTTCGTAATACCATAGACAGAAATTGCACAACCATTCAAAGATGGAACTACCTTGAAACAACTTCGTTTACCCTTTTGAGGTGTTTGCAATACCTTTTCCAAAATATTCTTGACCATTTGGCATTCGGACTATCATTAATAAGAACGTGCTTGACCATGTTTATGACGTTCATACAAGCATGACCAAAAGTTGCTTGACCATACACCGTTCTATCTACCTAGGGTACAACCGAACATTCCCTATGATGTTCGTAATACCATAGACAGAAATTCCACAACCATTCAAAGTTGCAACTACCTTGAATACAACTTCGTTTACACTTTTGAGGTGTTTGCAGGACCTGTTTCAAAATATTCTTGACCATTTGCATTCGGACTACAATTAATAAGGACGTGCTAGACCATATTTATGACGTTCATACTACCATGACCAAAAGTTGCTTGACCATTCACCGTTCTAACTACCATGGGTACAACCGAACACTCCCTATGACGTTCGTAATACCGTAGACAGAAATTGCACAACCATTCAAAGTTGGAACTACCTTGAAACAACTTCGTTTACCCTTTTGAGGTGTTTGCAATACCTTTTTTAAAATATTCTTTACCATTTGGCATTCGTACTATCATTAATAATAAGGTGCTTGACCATGTATATGACGTTCATACTACCATGACCAAAAGTTGCTTGACCATTCACCGTTCTAACTACCATGGGTACAACCGAACATTCCCTATGACGTTCGTAATACCAGAGACAGAAATTCCACAACCATTTAAAGTTGCAACTACCTTGAATACAACTTCCATTACACTTTTGAGGTATTTGCAGTAACTGTTCCAAAATATTCTTGACCGTTTGGCCTTCGGACTATAATTAATAAGAACGTGCTTGACCATGTTTATGACGTTCATACTACCATGACCAAAAGTTGCTTGACCATTCACCGTTCTAACTACCATGGGTACAACCGAACACTCCCTATGACGTTCGTAATACCATAGACAGAAATTGCACAACCATTCAAAGTTGGAACTACCTTGAAACAACTTCGTTTACCCTTTTGAGGTGTTTGCAATACCTTTTTTAAAATATTCTTTACCATTTGGCATTCGTACTATCATTAATAAAAAGGTGCTTGACCATGTATATGACGTTCATACTACCATGACCAAAAGTTGCTTGACCATTCACCGTTCTAACTACCATGGGTACAACAGAACACTCCCTATGACGTTCGTAATACCATAGACAGAAATTGCACAACCATTCAAAGTTCCAACTACGTTGAAAACAACTTCGTTTACCCTTTAGTGGTGTTTGCATTACCTTTTCCAATATATTCTTGACCATTTGGCATTCGAACTATAATTAATAAGGACGTGCTACACCATGTTTATGACGTTCATACTACCATGACGACAAGTTGCTTGACCATTCACCGTTCTAACTGCCACGGGTACAACCGAACCAACCCCTATTACATTCGTAATACCATAGACAGAAGTTGCACAACCATTCAAAGTTGCAACTACCTTGAATACAACTTCGTTTTCACTTTTGAGGTGTTTGCAGTAACTTTCAAAATCATTCTTGACCGTTTGGCATTCGAACTATAATTAATAAGAACGTGCTTGACCATGTTTATGACGTTCATACTACCATGACCAAAAGTTGATTGACCATACACCGTTCTAACTACCATGGGTACAACAGAACACTCCCTATGACGTTCGTAATACCATAGACAGAAATTGCACAACCATTCAAAGTTCCAACTACGTTGAAAACAACTTCGTTTACCCTTTAGTGGTGTTTGCATTACCTTTTCCAAAATATTCTTGACCATTTGGCATTCGAACTATAATTAATAAGGACGTGCTACACCATGTTTATGACGTTCATACTACCATGACCAAATGTTGCTTGACCATTCACCGTTCTAACTACCATGGGTACAATCGAACATCCCTTTGACGTTCGTAATACCATAGACAGAAGTTGCACAACCATTCAAAGTTGCAACTACCTTGAAAACAACTTCGTTTACACTTTTGAGGTGTTTGCAGTACCTGTTTCAAAATATTCTTGACCATTTGGCATTCGGTCTATATTTAATAAGTACGTGCTAGACCATATTTATGACGATCATACTACCATGACCAAAAGTTGCTTGACCATTCACCGTTCTAACTACCATGGGTACAACCGAACATTCCCTATGATGTTCGTAATACCATAGACAGAAATTCCACAACCATTCAAAGTTGCAACTACCTTGAATACAACTTCGTTTACACTTTTGAGGTGTTTGCAGTAACTTTCAAAAATATTCTTGACCGTTTGGCATTCAGACTATAATTAATAAGAACGTGCTGGACCATGTTTCTGACGCTCATACTACCATGACCAAAAGTTGCTTGACCATTCACCGTTCTAACTACCATGGGTACAACCGAACACTCCCTATGACGTTCGTAATACCATAGACAGAAATTGCACAACCATTCAAAGATGGACTTACCTTGAAACAACTTCGTTTACCCTTTTGAGGTGTTTGCAATACCTTTTCCAAAATATTCTTGACCATTTGGCATTCGGACTATCATTAATAAGAACGTGCTTTACCATGTTTATGACGTTCATACTACCATGACCAAAAGTTGCTTGACCATACATTGTTCTAACTACCATGGGTACAACCGAACATTCCCTATGACGTTCGTAATACCATAGACAGAAATTGCACAACCATTCAAAGTTGGAACTACCTTGAAACAACTTCGTTTACCCTTTTGAGGTGTTTGCAATACCTTTTTTAAAATATTCTTTACTATTTGGCATTCGTACTATCATTAATAAAAAGGTGCTTGACCATGTATATGACGTTCATACTACCATGACCAAAAGTTGCTTGACCATTCACCGTTCTAACTACCATGGGTACAACAGAACACTCCCTATGACGTTCGTAATACCATAGACAGAAATTGCACAACCATTCAAAGTTCCAACTACGTTGAAAACAACTTCGTTTACCCTTTAGTGGTGTTTGCATTACCTTTTCCAATATATTCTTGACCATTTGGCATTCGAACTATAATTAATAAGGACGTGCTACACCATGTTTATGACGTTCATACTACCATGATGACAAGTTGCTTGACCATTCACCGTTCTAACTGCCATGGGTACAACCGAACCAACCCCTATTACATTCGTAATACCATAGACAGAAGTTGCACAACCATTCAAAGTTGCAACTACCTTGAATACAACTTCGTTTACACTTTTGAGGTGTTTGCAGTAACTTTCAAAATTATTCTTGACCGTTTGGCATTCGGACTATAATTAATAAGAACGTGCTTGACCATGTTTATGACGTTCATACTACCATGACCAAAAGTTGATTGACCATACACCGTTCTAACTACCATGGGTACAACAGAACACTCCCTATGACGTTCGTAATACCATAGACAGAAATTGCACAACCATTCAAAGTTCCAACTACGTTGAAAACAACTTCGTTTACCCTTTAGTGGTGTTTGCATTACCTTTTCCAAAATATTCTTGACCATTTGGCATTCGAACTATAATTAGTAAGGACGTGCTACACCATGTTTATGACGTTCATACTACCATGACCAAATGTTGCTTGACCATTCACCGTTCTAACTACCATGGGTACAATCGAACATCCCTTTGACGTTCGTAATACCATAGACAGAAGTTGCACAACCATTCAAAGTTGCAACTACCTTGAAAACAACTTCGTTTACACTTTTGAGGTGTTTGCAGTACCTGTTTCAAAATATTCTTGACCATTTGGCATTCGGTCTATATTTAATAAGTATGTGCTAGACCATATTTATGACGATCATACTACCATGACCAAAAGTTGCTTGACCATTCACCGTTCTAACTACCATGGGTACAACCGAACATTCCCTATGATGTTCGTAATACCATAGACAGAAATTCCACAACCATTCAAAGTTGCAACTACCTTGAATACAACTTCGTTTACACTTTTGAGGTGTTTGCAGTAACTTTCAAAAATATTCTTGACCGTTTGGCATTCAGACTATAATTAATAAGAACGTGCTGGACCATGTTTCTGACGCTCATACTACCATGACCAAAAGTTGCTTGACCATTCACCGTTCTAACTACCATGGGTACAACCGAACACTCCCTATGACGTTCGTAATACCATAGACAGAAATTGCACAACCATTCAAAGATGGACTTACCTTGAAACAACTTCGTTTACCCTTTTGAGGTGTTTGCAATACCTTTTCCAAAATATTCTTGACCATTTGGCATTCGGACTATCATTAATAAGAACGTGCTTTACCATGTTTATGACGTTCATACTACCATGACCAAAAGTTGCTTGACCATACATTGTTCTAACTACCATGGGTACAACCGAACATTCCCTATGACGTTCGTAATACCATAGACAGAAATTGCACAACCATTCAAAGATGGAACTACCTTGAAACAACTTCGTTTACCCTTTTGAGGTGTTTGCAATACCTTTTCCAAAATATTCTTGACCATTTGGCATTCGGACTATCATTAATAAGAACGTGCTTGACCATGTTTATGACGTTCATACAAGCATGACCAAAAGTTGCTTGACCATACACCGTTCTATCTACCTAGGGTACAACCGAACATTCCCTATGATGTTCGTAATACCATAGACAGAAATTCCACAACCATTCAAAGTTGCAACTACCTTGAATACAACTTCGTTTACACTTTTGAGGTGTTTGCAGGAATTGTTTCAAAATATTCTTGACCATTAACATTCGGACTACAATTAATAAGGACGTGCTAGACCATATTTATGACGTTCATACTACCATGACCAAACGTTGCTTGACCATTCACCGTTCTAACTACCATGGGTACAACAGAACACTCCCTATGACGTTCGTAATACCGTAGACAGAAATTGCACAACCATTCAAAGTTGGAACTACCTTGAAACAACTTCGTTTACCCTTTTGAGGTGTTTGCAATACCTTTTTTAAAATATTCTTTACCATTTGGCATTCGTACTATCATTAATAATAAGGTGCTTGACCATGTATATGACGTTCATACTACCATGACCAAAAGTTGCTTGACCATTCACCGTTCTAACTACCATGGGTACAACCGAACATTCCCTATTACGTTCGTAATACCATAGACAGAAGTTGCACAACCATTCAAAGTTGCAACTACCTTGAATACAACTTTGTTTACACTTTTGAGGTGTTTGCAGTAAAATTCAAAATTATTCTTGACCGTTTGGCATTCGAACTATAATTAATAAGAACGTGCTTGACCATGTTTATGACGTTCATACTACCATGACCAAAAGTTGATTGACCATACACCGTTCTAACTACCATGGGTACAACAGAACACTCCCTATGACGTTCGTAATACCATAGACAGAAATTGCACAACCATTCAAAGTTCCAACTACGTTGAAAACAACTTCGTTTACCCTTTAGAGGTGTTTGCATTACCTTTTCCAAAATATTCTTGACCATTTGGCATTCGAACTATAATTAATAAGGACGTGCTAGACCATGTTTAAGACGTTCATACTACCATGACCAAAAGTTGCTTGACCATTCTCCGTTCTAACTACCACGGGTACAACCGAACATTCCCTATTTCGTTCGTAATACCATAGAAAGAAGTTGCACAACCATTCAAAGTTGCAACTACCTTGAATACAACTTCGTTTACACTTTTGAGGTGTTTGCAGTAACTTTCAAAAATATTCTTGACCGTTTGGCATTCAGACTATAATTAAAAAGAACGTGCTGGACCATGTTTCTGACGCTCATACTACCATGACCAAAAGTTGCTTGACCATTCACCGTTCTAACTACCATGGGTACAACCGAACACTCCCTATGACGTTCGTAATACCATAGACAGAAATTGCACAACCATTCAAAGATGGACTTACCTTGAAACAACTTCGTTTACCCTTTTGAGGTGTTTGCAATACCTTTTCCAAAATATTCTTGACCGTTTGGCATTCGGACTATAATTAATAAGAACGTGCTTGACCATGTTTATGACAGTCATACAAGCATGACCAAAAGTTGCTTGACCATACACCGTTCTATCTACCTAGGGTACAACCGAACATTCCCTATGATGTTCGTAATACCATAGACAGAAATTCCACAACCATTCAAAGTTGCAACTACCTTGAATACAACTTCGTTTACACTTTTGAGGTGTTTGCAGGAATTGTTTCAAAATATTCTTGACCATTAACATTCGGACTACAATTAATAAGGACGTGCTAGACTATATTTATGACGTTCATACTACCATGACCAAAAGTTGCTTGACCATTCACCGTTCTAACTACCATGGGTACAACCGAACACTCCCTATGACGTTCGTAATACCATAGACAGAGATTGCACAACCATTCAAAGATGGACTTACCTTGAAACAACTTCGTTTACCCTTTTGAGGTGTTTGCAATACCTTTTCCAAAATATTCTTGACCATTTGGCATTCGGACTATCATTAATAAGAACGTGCTTGACCATGTTTATGACGTTCATACAAGCATGACCAAAAGTTGCTTGACCATACACCGTTCTATCTACCTAGGGTACAACCGAACATTCCCTATGATGTTCGTAATACCATAGACAGAAATTGCACAACCATTCAAAGTTGGAACTACCTTGAAACAACTTCGTTTACCCTTTTGAGGTGTTTGCAATACCTTTTTTAAAATATTCTTTACCATTTGGCATTCGTACTATCATTAATAATAAGGTGCTTGACCATGTATATGACGTTCATACTACCATGACCAAAAGTTGCTTGACCATTCACCGTTCTAACTACCATGGGTACAACCGAACATTCCCTATGACGTTCGTAATACCAGAGACAGAAATTCCACAACCATTTAAAGTTGCAACTACCTTGAATACAACTTCCATTACACTTTTGAGGTATTTGCAGTAACTGTTCCAAAATATTCTTGACCGTTTGGCCTTCGGACTATAATTAATAAGAACGTGCTTGACCATGTTTATGACGTTCATACTACCATGACCAAAAGTTGCTTGACCATTCACCGTTCTAACCACCATGGGTACAACCGAACACTCCCTATGACGTTCGTAATACCATAGACAGAAATTGCACAACCATTCAAAGTTGGAACTACCTTGAAACAACTTCGTTTACCCTTTTGAGGTGTTTGCAATACCTTTTTTAAAATATTCTTTACCATTTGGCATTCGTACTATCATTAATAAAAAGGTGCTTGACCATGTATATGACGTTCATACTACCATGACCAAAAGTTGCTTGACCATTCACCGTTCTAACTACCATGGGTACAACAGAACACTCCCTATGACGTTCGTAATACCATAGACAGAAATTGCACAACCATTCAAAGTTCCAACTACGTTGAAAACAACTTCGTTTACCCTTTAGTGGTGTTTGCATTACCTTTTCCAAAATATTCTTGACCATTTGGCATTCGAACTATAATTAATAAGGACGTGCTACACCATGTTTATGACGTTCATACTACCATGACGACAAGTTGCTTGACCATTCACCGTTCTAACTACCATGGGTACAACCGAACATTCCCTATTACATTCGTAATACCATAGACAGAAGTTGCACAACCATTCAAAGTTGCAACTACCTTGAATACAACTTCGTTCACACTTTTGAGGTGATTGCAGTAACTTTCAAAATTATTCTTGACCGTTTGGCATTCGGACTATAATTAATATGAACGTGCTTGACCATGTTTATGACGTTCATACTACCATGACCAAAAGTTGATTGACCATACACCGTTCTAACTACCATGGGTACAACAGAACACTCCCTATGACGTTCGTAATACCATAGACAGAAATTGCACAACCATTCAAAGTTCCAACTACGTTGAAAACAACTTCGCTTACCCTTTAGTGGTGTTTGCATTACCTTTTCCAAAATATTCTTGACCATTTGGCATTCGAACTATAATTAATAAGGACGTGCTAGACCATGTTTAAGACTTCATACTACCATGACCAAAAGTTGATTGACCATTCACCGTTCTAACTACCATGGGTACAACAGAACACTCCTTATGACGTTCGTAATACCATAGATAGAAATTGCACAACCATTCAAAGTTCCAACTACGTTGAAAACAACTTCGTTTACCCTTTAGTGGTGTTTGCATTACCTTTTCCAAAATATTCTTGACCATTTGGCATTCGAACTATAGTTAATAAGGACGTGCTACACCATGTTTATGACGTTCAAACTACAATGACCAAAAGTTGCTTGACCATTCACCGTTCTAACTACCATGGGTACAACCGAACATTCCCTATTACGTTCGTAATACCATAGACAGAAGTTGCACAACCATTCAAAGTTGCAACTACCTTGAATACAACTTCGTTTACACTTTTGAGGTGTTTGCAGTAAAATTCAAAATTATTCTTGACCGTTTGGCATTCGGACTATAATTAATAAGAACGTGCTTGACCATGTTTATGACGTTCATACTACCATGACCAAAAGTTGATTGACCATACACCGTTCTAACTACCATGGGTACAACCGAACACTCCCTATGACGTTCGTAATACCATAGACAGAAATTGCACAACCATTCAAAGTTGGAACTACCTTGAAACAACTTCGTTTACCCTTTTGAGGTGTTTGCAATACCTTTTTTAAAATATTCTTTACCATTTGGCATTCGTACTATCATTAATAAAAAGGTGCTTGACCATGTATATGACGTTCATACTACCATGACCAAAAGTTGCTTGACCATTCACCGTTCTAACTACCATGGGTACAACAGAACACTCCCTATGACGTTCGTAATACCATAGACAGAAATTGCACAACCATTCAAAGTTCCAACTACGTTGAAAACAACTTCGTTTACCCTTTAGTGGTGTTTGCATTACCTTTTCCAAAATATTCTTGACCATTTGGCATTCGAACTATAATTAATAAGGACGTGCTACACCATGTTTATGACGTTCATACTACCATGACGACAAGTTGCTTGACCATTCACCGTTCTAACTACCATGGGTACAACCGAACATTCCCTATTACATTCGTAATACCATAGACAGAAGTTGCACAACCATTCAAAGTTGCAACTACCTTGAATACCACTTCGTTTACACTTTTGAGGTGTTTGCAGTAACTTTCAAAATTATTCTTGACCGTTTGGCATTCGGACTATAATTAATAAGAACGTGCTTGACCATGTTTATGACGTTCATACTACCATGACCAAAAGTTGATTGACCATACACCGTTCTAACTACCATGGGTACAACAGAACACTCCCTATGACGTTCGTAATACCATAGACAGAAATTGCACAACCATTCAAAGTTCCAACTACGTTGAAAACAACTTCGTTTACCCTTTAGTGGTGTTTGCATTACCTTTTCCAAAATATTCTTGACCATTTGGCATTCGAACTATAATTAATAAGGACGTGCTAGACCATGTTTAAGACTTCATACTACCATGACCAAAAGTTGATTGACCATACACCGTTCTAACTACCATGGGTACAACAGAACACTCCTTATGACGTTCGTAATACCATAGATAGAAATTGCACAACCATTCAAAGTTCCAACTACGTTGAAAACAACTTCGTTTACCCTTTAGTGGTGTTTGCATTACCTTTTCCAAAATATTCTTGACCATTTGGCATTCGAACTATAATTAATAAGGACGTGCTACACCATGTTTAAGACGTTCATACTACAATGACCAAAAGTTGCTTGACCATTCACCGTTCTAACTACCATGGGTACAACCGAACATTCCCTATTACGTTCGTAATACCATAGACAGAAGTTGCACAACCATTCAAAGTTGCAACTACCTTGAATACAACTTCGTTTACACTTTTGAGGTGTTTGCAGTAAAATTCAAAATTATTCTTGACCGTTTGGCATTCGAACTATAATTAATAAGAACGTGCTTGACCATGTTTATGACGTTCATACTACCATGACCAAAAGTTGATTGACCATACACCGTTCTAACTACCATGGGTACAACAGAACACTCCCTATGACGTTCGTAATACCATAGACAGAAATTGCACAACCATTCAAAGTTCCAACTACGTTGAAAACAACTTCGTTTACCCTTTAGTGGTGTTTGCATTACCTTTTCCAAAATATTCTTGACCATTTGGCATTCGAACTATAATTACTAAGGACGTGCTAGACCATGTTTAAGACGTTCATACTACCATGACCAAAAGTTGCTTGACCATTCTCCGTTCTAACTACCACGGGTACAACCGAACATTCCCTATTTCGTTCGTAATACCATAGAAAGAAGTTGCACAACCATTCAAAGTTGCAACTACCTTGAATACAACTTCGTTTACACTTTTGAGGTGTTTGCAGTAACTTTCAAAAATATTCTTGACCGTTTGGCATTCAGACTATAATTAATAAGAACGTGCTGGACCATGTTTCTGACGCTCATACTACCATGACCAAAAGTTGCTTGACCATTCACCGTTCTAACTACCATGGGTACAACCGAACACTCCCTATGACGTTCGTAATACCATAGACAGAAATTGCACAACCATTCAAAGATGGACTTACCTTGAAACAACTTCGTTTACCCTTTTGAGGTGTTTGCAATACCTTTTCCAAAATATTCTTGACCGTTTGGCATTCGGACTATAATTAATAAGAACGTGCTTGACCATGTTTATGACAGTCATACAAGCATGACCAAAAGTTGCTTGACCATACACCGTTCTATCTACCTAGGGTACAACCGAACATTCCCTATGATGTTCGTAATACCATAGACAGAAATTCCACAACCATTCAAAGTTGCAACTACCTTGAATACAACTTCGTTTACACTTTTGAGGTGTTTGCAGGAATTGTTTCAAAATATTCTTGACCATTAACATTCGGACTACAATTAATAAGGACGTGCTAGACTATATTTATGACGTTCATACTACCATGACCAAAAGTTGCTTGACCATTCACCGTTCTAACTACCATGGGTACAACCGAACACTCCCTATGACGTTCGTAATACCATAGACAGAGATTGCACAACCATTCAAAGATGGACTTACCTTGAAACAACTTCGTTTACCCTTTTGAGGTGTTTGCAATACCTTTTCCAAAATATTCTTGACCATTTGGCATTCGGACTATCATTAATAAGAACGTGCTTGACCATGTTTATGACGTTCATACAAGCATGACCAAAAGTTGCTTGACCATACACCGTTCTATCTACCTAGGGTACAACCGAACATTCCCTATGATGTTCGTAATACCATAGACAGAAATTGCACAACCATTCAAAGTTGGAACTACCTTGAAACAACTTCGTTTACCCTTTTGAGGTGTTTGCAATACCTTTTTTAAAATATTCTTTACCATTTGGCATTCGTACTATCATTAATAATAAGGTGCTTGACCATGTATATGACGTTCATACTACCATGACCAAAAGTTGCTTGACCATTCACCGTTCTAACTACCATGGGTACAACCGAACATTCCCTATGACGTTCGTAATACCAGAGACAGAAATTCCACAACCATTTAAAGTTGCAACTACCTTGAATACAACTTCCATTACACTTTTGAGGTATTTGCAGTAACTGTTCCAAAATATTCTTGACCGTTTGGCCTTCGGACTATAATTAATAAGAACGTGCTTGACCATGTTTATGACGTTCATACTACCATGACCAAAAGTTGCTTGACCATTCACCGTTCTAACCACCATGGGTACAACCGAACACTCCCTATGACGTTCGTAATACCATAGACAGAAATTGCACAACCATTCAAAGTTGGAACTACCTTGAAACAACTTCGTTTACCCTTTTGAGGTGTTTGCAATACCTTTTTTAAAATATTCTTTACCATTTGGCATTCGTACTATCATTAATAAAAAGGTGCTTGACCATGTATATGACGTTCATACTACCATGACCAAAAGTTGCTTGACCATTCACCGTTCTAACTACCATGGGTACAACAGAACACTCCCTATGACGTTCGTAATACCATAGACAGAAATTGCACAACCATTCAAAGTTCCAACTACGTTGAAAACAACTTCGTTTACCCTTTAGTGGTGTTTGCATTACCTTTTCCAAAATATTCTTGACCATTTGGCATTCGAACTATAATTAATAAGGACGTGCTACACCATGTTTATGACGTTCATACTACCATGACGACAAGTTGCTTGACCATTCACCGTTCTAACTACCATGGGTACAACCGAACATTCCCTATTACATTCGTAATACCATAGACAGAAGTTGCACAACCATTCAAAGTTGCAACTACCTTGAATACAACTTCGTTCACACTTTTGAGGTGATTGCAGTAACTTTCAAAATTATTCTTGACCGTTTGGCATTCGGACTATAATTAATAAGAACGTGCTTGACCATGTTTATGACGTTCATACTACCATGACCAAAAGTTGATTGACCATACACCGTTCTAACTACCATGGGTACAACAGAACACTCCCTATGACGTTCGTAATACCATAGACAGAAATTGCACAACCATTCAAAGTTCCAACTACGTTGAAAACAACTTCGCTTACCCTTTAGTGGTGTTTGCATTACCTTTTCCAAAATATTCTTGACCATTTGGCATTCGAACTATAATTAATAAGGACGTGCTAGACCATGTTTAAGACTTCATACTACCATGACCAAAAGTTGATTGACCATTCACCGTTCTAACTACCATGGGTACAACAAAACACTCCTTATGACGTTCGTAATACCATAGATAGAAATTGCACAACCATTCAAAGTTCCAACTACGTTGAAAACAACTTCGTTTACCCTTTAGTGGTGTTTGCATTACCTTTTCCAAAATATTCTTGACCATTTGGCATTCGAACTATAGTTAATAAGGACGTGCTACACCATGTTTATGACGTTCAAACTACAATGACCAAAAGTTGCTTGACCATTCACCGTTCTAACTACCATGGGTACAACCGAACATTCCCTATTACGTTCGTAATACCATAGACAGAAGTTGCACAACCATTCAAAGTTGCAACTACCTTGAATACAACTTCGTTTACACTTTTGAGGTGTTTGCAGTAAAATTCAAAATTATTCTTGACCGTTTGGCATTCGAACCATAATTAATAAGAACGTGCTTGACCATGTTTATGACGTTCATACTACCATGACCAAAAGTTGATTGACCATACACCGTTCTAACTACCATGGGTACAACAGAACACTCCCTATGACGTTCGTAATACCATAGACAGAAATTGCACAACCATTCAAAGTTCCAACTACGTTGAAAACAACTTCGTTTACCCTTTAGTGGTGTTTGCATTACCTTTTCCAAAATATTCTTGACCATTTGGCATTCGAACTATAATTAATAAGGACGTGCTAGACCATGTTTAAGACGTTCATACTACCATGACCAAAAGTTGCTTGACCATTCTCCGTTCTAACTACCACGGGTACAACCGAACATTCCCTATTTCGTTCGTAATACCATAGAAAGAAGTTGCACAACCATTCAAAGTTGCAACTACCTTGAATACAACTTCGTTTACACTTTTGAGGTGTTTGCAGTAACTTTCAAAAATATTCTTGACCGTTTGGCATTCAGACTATAATTAAAAAGAACGTGCTGGACCATGTTTCTGACGCTCATACTACCATGACCAAAAGTTGCTTGACCATTCACCGTTCTAACTACCATGGGTACAACCGAACACTCCCTATGACGTTCGTAATACCATAGACAGAAATTGCACAACCATTCAAAGATGGACTTACCTTGAAACAACTTCGTTTACCCTTTTGAGGTGTTTGCAATACCTTTTCCAAAATATTCTTGACCGTTTGGCATTCGGACTATAATTAATAAGAACGTGCTTGACCATGTTTATGACAGTCATACAAGCATGACCAAAAGTTGCTTGACCATACACCGTTCTATCTACCTAGGGTACAACCGAACATTCCCTATGATGTTCGTAATACCATAGACAGAAATTCCACAACCATTCAAAGTTGCAACTACCTTGAATACAACTTCGTTTACACTTTTGAGGTGTTTGCAGGAATTGTTTCAAAATATTCTTGACCATTAACATTCGGACTACAATTAATAAGGACGTGCTAGACTATATTTATGACGTTCATACTACCATGACCAAAAGTTGCTTGACCATTCACCGTTCTAACTACCATGGGTACAACCGAACACTCCCTATGACGTTCGTAATACCATAGACAGAGATTGCACAACCATTCAAAGATGGACTTACCTTGAAACAACTTCGTTTACCCTTTTGATGTGTTTGCAATACCTTTTCCAAAATATTCTTGACCATTTGGCATTCGGACTATCATTAATAAGAACGTGCTTGACCATGTTTATGACGTTCATACAAGCATGACCAAAAGTTGCTTGACCATACACCGTTCTATCTACCTAGGGTACAACCGAACATTCCCTATGATGTTCGTAATACCATAGACAGAAATTGCACAACCATTCAAAGTTGGAACTACCTTGAAACAACTTCGTTTACCCTTTTGAGGTGTTTGCAGTACCTGTTTCAAAATATTCTTGACCATTTGGCATTCGTACTATCATTAATAATAAGGTGCTTGACCATGTATATGACGTTCATACTACCATGACCAAAAGTTGCTTGACCATTCACCGTTCTAACCACCATGGGTACAACCGAACACTCCCTATGACGTTCGTAATACCATAGACAGAAATTGCACAACCATTCAAAGTTGGAACTACCTTGAAACAACTTCGTTTACCCTTTTGAGGTGTTTGCAATACCTTTTTTAAAATATTCTTTACCATTTGGCATTCGTACTATCATTAATAAAAAGGTGCTTGACCATGTATATGACGTTCATACTACCATGACCAAAAGTTGCTTGACCATTCACCGTTCTAACTACCATGGGTACAACAGAACACTCCCTATGACGTTCGTAATACCATAGACAGAAATTGCACAACCATTCAAAGTTCCAACTACGTTGAAAACAACTTCGTTTACCCTTTAGTGGTGTTTGCATTACCTTTTCCAAAATATTCTTGACCATTTGGCATTCGAACTATAATTAATAAGGACGTGCTACACCATGTTTATGACGTTCATACTACCATGACGACAAGTTGCTTGACCATTCACCGTTCTAACTACCATGGGTACAACCGAACATTCCCTATTACATTCGTAATACCATAGACAGAAGTTGCACAACCATTCAAAGTTGCAACTACCTTGAATACAACTTCGTTCACACTTTTGAGGTGATTGCAGTAACTTTCAAAATTATTCTTGACCGTTTGGCATTCGGACTATAATTAATAAGAACGTGCTTGACCATGTTTATGACGTTCATACTACCATGACCAAAAGTTGATTGACCATACACCGTTCTAACTACCATGGGTACAACAGAACACTCCCTATGACGTTCGTAATACCATAGACAGAAATTGCACAACCATTCAAAGTTCCAACTACGTTGAAAACAACTTCGCTTACCCTTTAGTGGTGTTTGCATTACCTTTTCCAAAATATTCTTGACCATTTGGCATTCGAACTATAATTAATAAGGACGTGCTAGACCATGTTTAAGACTTCATACTACCATGACCAAAAGTTGATTGACCATTCACCGTTCTAACTACCATGGGTACAACAGAACACTCCTTATGACGTTCGTAATACCATAGATAGAAATTGCACAACCATTCAAAGTTCCAACTACGTTGAAAACAACTTCGTTTACCCTTTAGTGGTGTTTGCATTACCTTTTCCAAAATATTCTTGACCATTTGGCATTCGAACTATAGTTAATAAGGACGTGCTACACCATGTTTATGACGTTCAAACTACAATGACCAAAAGTTGCTTGACCATTCACCGTTCTAACTACCATGGGTACAACCGAACATTCCCTATTACGTTCGTAATACCATAGACAGAAGTTGCACAACCATTCAAAGTTGCAACTACCTTGAATACAACTTCGTTTACACTTTTGAGGTGTTTGCAGTAAAATTCAAAATTATTCTTGACCGTTTGGCATTCGGACTATAATTAATAAGAACGTGCTTGACCATGTTTATGACGTTCATACTACCATGACCAAACGTTGATTGACCATACACCGTTCTAACTACCATGGGTACAACAGAACACTCCCTATGACGTTCGTAATACCATAGACAGAAATTGCACAACCATTCAAAGTTCCAACTACGTTGAAAACAACTTCGTTTACCCTTTAGTGGTGTTTGCATTACCTTTTCCAAAATATTCTTGACCATTTGGCATTCGAACTATAATTAATAAGGACGTGCTAGACCATGTTTAAGACGTTCATACTACCATGACCAAAAGTTGCTTGACCATTCTCCGTTCTAACTACCACGGGTACAACCGAACATTCCCTATTACGTTCGTAATACCATAGAAAGAAGTTGCACAACCATTCAAAGTTGCAACTACCTTGAATACAATTTCGTTTACACTTTTGAGGTGTTTGCAGTAACTTTCAAAAATATTCTTGACCGTTTGGCATTCGGACTATAATTAATAAGAACGTGCTTGACCATGTTTATGACGTTCATACTACCATGACCAAAAGTTGATTGACCATACACCGTTCTAACTACCATGGGTACAACAGAACACTCCCTATGACGTTCGTAATACCATAGACAGAAATTGCACAACCATTCAAAGTTCCAACTACGTTGAAAACAACTTCGTTTACCCTTTAGTGGTGTTTGCATTACCTTTTCCAAAATATTCTTGACCATTTGGCATTCGAACTATAATTAATAAGGACGTGCTAGACCATGTTTAAGACGTTCATACTACCATGACCAAAAGTTGCTTGACCATTCTCCGTTCTAACTACCACCGGTACAACCGAACATTCCCTATGACGTTTGTAATACCATAGACAGAAATTGAACATTCAAAGTTGGAACTACCTTGAAACAACTTCGTTTACGCTATTGAGGTGTTTGCAATACCTTTTCCAAAATATTCTTGACCATTTGGCATTCGGACTATAATTAATAAGAACGTGCTTCACCATGTTTATGACGTTCATACTACCATGACCAAAAGTTGCTTGACCATTCACCGTTCTAACTACCATGGGTACAACCGAACATTCCCTATTACGTTCGTAATACCATAGACAGAAGTTGCACTACCATTCAAAGTTGCAACTACCTTGAATACAACTTCGTTTACACTTTTGAGGTGTTTGCAGCAACTTTCAAAATTATTCTTGACCGTTTGGCATTCGGACTATAATTAATAAGAACGTGCTTGACCATGTTTATGACGTTCATACTACCATGACCAAAAGTTGCTTGACCATTCACCGTTCTATCTACCTAGGGTACAACCGAACATTCCCTATGATGTTCGTAATACCAGAGACAGAAATTCCACAACCATTTAAAGTTGCAACTACCTTGAATACAACTTCGTTTACCCTTTTGAGGTGTTTGCAATACCTTTTCCAAAATATTCTTGACCATTTGGCATTCGGACTATCATTAATAAGAACGTGCTTTACCATGTTTATGACGTTCATACTACCATGACCAAAAGTTGCTTGACCATTCACCGTTCTAACTACCATGGGTACAACCGAACATTCCCTATTACGTTCGTAATACCATAGACAGAAATTGCACAACCATTCAAAGCTCCAACTACGTTGAAAACAACTTCGTTTACCCTTTAGTGGTGTTTGCATTACCTTTTCCAAAATATTCTTGACCATTTGGCATTCGAACTATAATTAATAAGGACGTGCTACACCATGTTTATGACGTTCATACTACCATGACGACAAGTTGCTTGACCATTCACCGTTCTAACTACCATGGGTACAACTGAACATTCCCTATGACGTTCGTAATACCAGAGACAGAAATTCCACAACCATTTAAAGTTGCAACTACCTTGAATAACACTTCGTTTACACTATTGAGGTATTTTCAGTAACTGTTCCAAAATATTCTTCACCGTTTGGCATTCAGACTATAATTAATAAGAACGTGCTTGACCATGTTTATGACGTTCATACTACCATGACCAAAAGTTGCTTGACCATTCACCGTTCTATCTACCTAGGGTACAACCGAACATTCCCTATGATGTTCGTAATACCAGAGACAGAAATTCCACAAGCATTTAAAGTTGCAACTACCTTGAATACAACTTCGTTTACCCTTTTGAGGTGTTTGCAATACCTTTTCCAAAATATTCTTGACCATTTGGCATTCGGACTATCATTAATAAGAACGTGCTTCTCCATGTTTATGACGTTCATACTACCATGACCAAAAGTTACGTCACCATTCACCGTTCTATCTACCATGAATACAACTGAACATTCCCTATGACGTTCGTAATACCAGAGACAGAAATTCCACAACCATTTAAAGTTGCAACTACCTTGAATAACACTTCGTTTACACTATTGAGGTATTTTCAGTAACTGTTCCAAAATATTCTTGACCATTTGGCATTCGGACTATCATTAATAAGAACGTGCTTTACCATGTTTATGACGTTCATACTACCATGACCAAAAGTTGCTTGACCATTCACCGTTCTAACTACCATGGGTACAACCGAACATTCCCTATTACGTTCGTAATACCATAGACAGAAATTGCACAACCATTCAAAGTTGCAACTACCTTGAAAACAACTTCGTTTACACTTTTGAGGTGTTTGTAGTACCTGTTTCAAAATATTCTTTACCATTTGGCATTCGAACTATAATTAATAAGGACGTACTACACCATGTTTATGACGTTCATACTACCATGACGACAAGTTGCTTGACCATTCACCGTTCTAACTACCATGGGAACAACTGAACATTCCCTATGACGTTCGTAATACCAGAGACAGAAATTCCACAACCATTTAAAGTTGCAACTACCTTGAATAACACTTCGTTTAAACTATTGAGGTATTTTCAGTAACTGTTCCAAAATATTCTTCACCGTTTGGCATTCGGACTATAATTAATAAGAACGTGCTTGACCATGTTTATGACGTTCATACTACCATGACCAAAAGTTACATCACCATTCACCGTTCTATCTACCTAGGGTACAACCGAACATTCCCTATGATGTTGGTAATACCAGAGACAGAAATTCCACAAGCATTTAAAGTTGCAACTACCTTGAATACAACTTCGTTTACCCTTTTGAGGTGTTTGCAATACCTTTTCCAAATATTCTTGACCATTTGGCAATCGGACTATCATTAATAAGAACGTGCTTTACCATGTTTATGACGTTCATACTACCATGACCAAATGTTACGTCACCATTCACCGTTCTAACTACCATGGGTACAACCGAACATTCCCTATTACGTTCGTAATACCATAGACAGAAATTGAACAACCATTCAAAGTTGCCACTACCTTGAAAACAACTTCGTTTACACTTTTGGGGTGTTTGTAGGACCTGTTTCAAAATATTCTTCACTATTTGGCATTCGAACTATAATTAATAAGGACGTGCTACACCATGTTTATGACGTTCATACTACCATGACGACAAGTTGCTTGACCATTCACCGTTCTAACTACCATGGGTACAACTGAACATTCCCTATGACGTTCGTAATACCATAGACAGAAATTGAACAACCATTCAAAGTTGCCACTACCTTAAAACAACTTCGTTTACACTTTTGAGGTGTTTGCAGTACCTGTTTCAAAATATTTTTGACCATTTGCATTCGGACTACAATTAATAAGGACGTGCTAGACCATGTTTATGACGCTCATACTACCATGACCAAAAGTTGCTTGACCATTCACCGTTCTAACTACCATGGGTACAACCGAACACTCCCTATGACGTTCGTAATACCATAGACAGAAATTGCACAACCACTCAAAGTTGGAACTACCTTGAAACACCTTCGTTTACCCTTTTGAAATGTTTGCAATACGTTTTTTAAAATATTCTTGACCATTTGGCATTCGTACTATCATTAATAAAAACGTGCTTGACCATGTTTATGACTTTCATACTACCATGACCAAAAGTTGCTTGACCATTCACCGTTCTAACTACCATGGGTACAACCGAACATTCCCTATGACGTTCGTAATACCAGAGACAGAAATTCCACAACCATTTAAAGTTGCAACAACCTTGAATACAACTTCGTTTACACTTTTGAGGTATTTGCAGTAACTGTTCCAAAATATTCTTGACCGTTTGGCATTCGGACTATAATTAATACGAACGTGCTTGACCATGTTTATGACGTTCATACTACCATGACCAAATGTTGCTTAACCATTCACCGTTCTAACTACCATGGGTACAATCGAACATCCCTTTGACGTTCGTAATAAAATAGACAGAAGTTGCACAACCATTCAAAGTTGCAACTACCTTCAAAACAACTTCGTTTACACTTTTGAGGTGTTTGCAGTACCTGTTTCAAAATATTCTTGACCATTTGGCATTCGGTCTATATTTAATAATTACGTGCTAGACCATATTTATGACGTTCATACTACCATGACGACAAGTTGCTTGACCATTCACCGTTCTATCTACCTAGGGTACAACCGAACTTTCCCTATGATGTTCGTAATACCATAGACAGAAATTTCACAACCATTCAAAGTTGCAACTACCTTGAATACAACTTCGTTTACACTTTTGAGGTGTTTGCAGTTACTTTCAAAAATATTCTTGACCGTTTGGCATTCGGATTATAATTAATAAGAACGTGCTTGACCATGTTTATGACGTTCATACTACCATGACCAAAAGTTGCTTGACCATACACCGTTCTAACGACCACCGGTACAACTGAACATTCCCTATGACGTTCGTAATACCATACACAGAAATTGCACATTCAAAGTTGGAACTACCTTGAAACAACTTCGTTTACCCTTTTGAGGTGTTTGCAATACCTTTTCCAAAATATTCTTGACCATTTGGCATTCGGTCTATAGTTAATAAGAAAGTGCTTGACCATGTTTATGACGTTCATACTACCATGATCAAAAGTTGCTTGAACATTCACCGTTCTAACTACCATGGGTACAACCGAACATTCCATATGACCTTCGTAATACCATAGACAGAAATTTCACAACCATTAAATGTTGCAACTACCTCGAAAACAACTTCGTTTACACTTTTGAGGTGTTTGCAGTACCTGTTTCAAAATATTCTTGACCATTTGCATTCGGACTACAATTAATAAGGACGTGCTAGACCATGTTTATGACGTTCATACTACCATGACCAAAAGTTGCTTGACCATTCACCGTTCTAACTACCATGGGTACAACCGAACACTCCCTATGACGTTCGTAATACCATAGACAGAAATTGCACAACCATTCAAAGTTGGAACTACCTTGAAACAACTTCGTTTACCCTTTTGAAATGTTTGCAATACCTTTTTTAAAATATTCTTGACCATTTGGCATTCGTACTATCATTAATAAAAACGTGCTTGACCATGATTATGACGTTCATACTACCATGACCAAAAGTTGCTTGACCATTCACCGTTCTAACTACCATGGGTACAACCGAACATTCCCTATGACGTTCGTAATACCAGAGACAGAAATTCCACAACCATTTAAAGTTGCAACTACCTTGAATACAACTTCGTTTACACTTTTGAGGTATTTGCAGTAACTGTTCCAAAATATTCTTGACCGTTTGGCATTCGGACTATAATTATACGAACGTGCTTGACCATGTTTATGTCGTTCATACTACCATGACCAAATGTTGCTTGACCATACATTGTTCTAACTACCATGGGTACAACCGAACATTCCCTATGACGTTCGTAATACCATAGACAGAAATTGCACAACCATTCAAAGATGGAACTACCTTGAAACAACTTCGTTTACCCTTTTGAGGTGTTTGCAATACCTTTTCCAAAATATTCTTGACCATTTGGCATTCGGACTATCATTAATAAGAACGTGCTTGACCATGTTTATGACGTTCATACAAGCATGACCAAAAGTTGCTTGACCATACACCGTTCTATCTACCTAGGGTACAACCGAACATTCCCTATGATGTTCGTAATACCATAGACAGAAATTCCACAACCTTTCAAAGTTGCAACTACCTTGAATACAACTTCGTTTACACTTTTGAGGTGTTTGCAGGACCTGTTTCAAAATATTCTTGACCATTTGCATTCGGACTACAATTAATAAGGACGTGCTAGACCATATTTATGACGTTCATACTACCATGACCAAAAGTTGCTTGACCATTCACCGTTCTAACTACCATGGGTACAACCGAACACTCCCTATGACGTTCGTAATACCGTAGACAGAAATTGCACAACCATTCAATGTTGCAACTACCTTGAAACAACTTCGTTTACCCTTTTGAGGTGTTTGCAATACCTTTTTTAAAATGTTCTTTACCATTTGGCATTCGTACTATCATTAATAATAAGGTGCTTGACCATGTACATGACGTTCATACTACCATGACCAAAAGTTGCTTGACCATTCACCATTCTAACTACCATGGGTACAACCGAACATTCCCTATGACGTTCGTAATACCAGAGACAGAAATTCCACAACCATTTAAAGTTGCAACTACCTTGAATACAACTTCCATTACACTTTTGAGGTATTTGCAGTAACTGTTCCAAAATATTCTTGACCGTTTGGCCTTCGGACTATAATTAATAAGAACGTGCTTGACCATGTTTATGACGTTCATACTACCATGACCAAAAGTTGCTTGACCATTCACCGTTCTAACTACCATGGGTACAACCGAACACTCCCTATGACGTTCGTAATACCATAGACAGAAATTGCACAACCATTCAAAGATGGAACTACCTTGAAACAACTTCGTTTACCCTTTTGAGGTGTTTGCAATACCTTTTCCAAAATATTCTTGACCATTTGGCATTCGAACTATAATTAATAAGGACGTGCTTCACCATGTTTATGACGTTCATACTACCATGACCAAAAGTTACGTCACCATTCACCGTTCTATCTACCATGGGTACAACTGAACATTCCCTATGACGTTCGTAATACCAGAGACAGAAATTCCACAACCATTTAAAGTTGCAACTACCTTGAATAACACTTCGTTTACACTATTGAGGTATTTTCAGTAACTGTTCCAAAATATTCTTCACCGTTTGGCATTCGGACTATAATTAATAAGAACGTGCTTGACCATGTTTATGACGTTCATACTACAATGACCAAAAGTTGCTTGACCATTCACCGTTCTATCTACCTAGGGTACAACCGAACATTCCCTATGATGTTCGTAATACCAGAGACAGAAATTCCACAAGCATTTAAAGTTGCAACTACCTTGAATACAACTTCGTTTACCCTTTTGAGGTGTTTGCAATACCTTTTCCAAAATATTCTTGACCATTTGGCATTCGGACTATCATTAATAAGAACGTGCTTTACCATCTTTATGACGTTCATACTACCATGACCAAAAGTTGCTTGACCATTCACCGTTCTAACTACCATGGGTACAACCGAACATTCCCTATTACGTTCGTAATACCATAGACAGAAATTGCACAACCATTCAAAGTTGCCACTACCTTGAAAACAACTTCGTTTACACTTTTGAGGTGTTTGTAGTACCTGTTTCAAAATATTCTTTACCATTTGGCATTCGAACTATAATTAATAAGGACGTGCTACACCATGTTTATGACGTTCATACTACCATGACGACAAGTTGCTTGACCATTCACCGTTCTAACTACCATGGGAACAACTGAACATTCCCTATGACGTTCGTAATACCAGAGACAGAAATTCCACAACCATTTAAAGTTGCAACTACCTTGAATAACACTTCGTTTACACTATTGAGGTATTTTCAGTAACTGTTCCAAAATATTCTTCACCGTTTGGCATTCGGACTATAATTAATAAGAACGTGCTTGACCATGTTTATGACGTTCATACTACCACGACCAAAAGTTACATCACCATTCACCGTTCTATCTACCTAGGGTACAACCGAACATTCCCTATGATGTTCGTAATACCAGAAACAGAAATTCCACAAGCATTTAAAGTTGCAACTACCTTGAATACAACTTCGTTTACCCTTTAGTGGTGTTTGCATTACCTTTTCCAAAATATTCTTGACCATTTGGCATTCGAACTATAATTAATAAGGACGTGCTACACCATGTTTATGACGTTCATACTACCATGACCAAAAGTTACGTCACCATTCACCGTTCTATCTACCATGGGTACAACTGAACATTCCCTATGACGTTCGTAATACCAGAGACAGAAATTCCACAACCATTTAAAGTTGCAACTACCTTGAATAACACTTCGTTTACTCTATTGAGGTATTTTCAGTAACTGTTCCAAAATATTCTTCACCGTTTGGCATTCGGACTATAATTAATAAGAACGTGCTTGACCATGTTTATGACGTTCATACTACCATGACCAAAAGTTGCTTGACCATTCACCGTTCTATCTACCTAGGGTACAACCGAACATTCCCTATGATGTTCGTAATACCAGAGACAGAAATTCCACAAGCATTTAAAGTTGCAACTACCTTGAATACAACTTCGTTTACCCTTTTGAGGTGTTTGCAATACCTTTTCCAAAATATTCTTGACCATTTGGCATTCGGACTATCATTAATAAGAACGTGCTTTACCATGTTTATGACGTTCATACTACCATGACCAAATGTTACGTCACCATTCACCGTTCTAACTACCATGGGTACAACCGAACATTCCCTATTACGTTCGTAATACCATAGACAGAAATTGCACAACCATTCAAAGTTGCCACTACCTTGAAAACAACTTCGTTTACACTTTTGAGGTGTTTGTAGTACCTGTTTCAAAATATTCTTCACCATTTGGCATTCGAACTATAATTAATAAGGACGTGCTACACCATGTTTATGACGTTCATACTACCATGACGACAAGTTGCTTGACCATTCACCGTTCTAACTACCATGGGTACAACTGAACATTCCCTATGACGTTCCTAATACCAGAGACAGAAATTCCACAACCATTTAAAGTTGCAACTACCTTGAATAACACTTCGTTTACACTATTGAGGTATTTTCAGTAACTGTTCCAAAATATTCTTCACCGTTTGGCATTCGGACTATAATTAATAAGAACGTGCTTGACCATGTTTATGACGTTCATACTACCATGACCAAAAGTTACATCACCATTCACCATTCTATCTACCATGGGTACAACCAAACATTCCCTATTACGTTCGTAATACCATAGACAGAAATTGCACAACCATTCAAAGTTGCCACTACCTTGAATACAACTTCGTTTACCCTTTAGTGGTGTTTGCATTACCTTTTCCAAAATATTCTTGACCATTTGGCATTCGAACTATAATTAATAAGGACGTGCTACACCATGTTTATGACGTTCATACTACCATGACCAAAAGTTGCTTGACCATTCACCGTTCTAACTACCATGGGTACAACCGAACATTCCCTATGACGTTCGTAATACCATAGACAGAAATTGCACAACCATTCAAAGTTGCAACTACCTTGAAAACAACTTCGTTTACACTTTTGAGGTGTTTGTAGTACCTGTTTCAAAATATTCTTCACCATTTTGCATTCGAACTTTAATTAATAAGGACGTGCTACACCATGTTTATGACGTTCATACTACCATGACCAAAAGTTGCTTGACCATTAACCGTTCTAACTACCATGGGTACAACCGAACATTCCCTATGACATTCGTAATACCATAGACAGAAATTGCACAACCATTCAAAGTTGCAACTACCTTGAAAACAACTTCGTTTACACTTTTGAGGTGTTTGTAGTACCTGTTTCAAAATATTCTTCACCATTTGGCATTCGAACTATAATTAATAAGGACGTGCTACACCATGTTTATGACGTTCATACTACCATGACCAAAAGTTGCTTGACCATTCACCGTTCTAACTACCATGGGTACAACCGAACATTCCCTATGACGTTCGTAATACCATAGACAGAAATTGCACAACCATTCAAAGTTGCAACTACCTTGAAAACAACTTCGTTTACACTTTTGGGTGTTTGTAGTACCTGTTTCAAAATATTCTTCACCATTTGGCATTCGAACTATAATTAATAAGGACGTGCTACACCATGTTTATGACGTTCATACTACCATGACCAAAAGTTGCTTGACCATTCACCGTTCTAACTACCATGGGTACAACCGAACATTCCCTATTACGTTCATAATACCATAGACAGAAATTGCACAACCAATCAAAGTTGCAACTACCTTGAACAACTTCTTTTAGCCTTCTGAGGTGTTTGCAATAAATTTTCCATAATTTTCTTGACCATTTGGCATTCGGACTATCATTATTAAGAACGTGCTTGACCATGTTTATGACGTTCATACTACCATGACTAAATGTTACTTGACCATTCACCGTTCTAACTACCATGGGTACAACCGAACATTCCCTATGACGTTTGTAATACCAGAGACAGAAATTCCACAACCATTCAAAGTGTCAACTACCTTGAATACAACTTCGTTTACACTTTTGAGGTGTTTGCAGTAACTGTTCCAAAATATTCTTGACCATTTGGCATGCGGACTATCATTAATAAGAACGTGTCTACCATGTTTATGGCGTTCATACTACCATGGGCAAATGTTTCTCGACCATACAATGTTCTAACAACCATGGGATTGAGGAAGGCGCAAGTGTGGAAGGTATTAACCACGTCTCTCGCTTCCTATCACAATACTTTATTCATAATCAACTGTACAGCACGGGGTACAGATGGGAACTGATTCCCCGGAAGTCAACCTACAAAGAACATCAATCGAAGATACTATACACGTATCATGTTTTGGAGTATCGATCCGTGTGTCGACGCCACAGGATAATTAAATGCTCCCTATTGCGTTCGTAATACCATGGCCAAAAGTAGCGCAGCCATTCAGAGTGTCAACTACCTTCAAAAACATTCGTCTAGCATTATAAGGCGTTTGATATACATGTTCTAAAATATGTTTCACCATTTGGCTTTAATCTATCATGAATAAGAACTTGCTTGACTATATTTATGACGTTCGTAAAACTTAATGCTTTTTATTGCGTTCGTAATATGATGAACATAAGTTTCACAACCATTCAGAGTGACAACTACCGTGAAAAAAACATCATCCACCATTCTGAGGTTATTGCAATACTTTTTCAAAAATATGATTGACCATTTGGCATTCGCACTACCATGAATAAGAACTGGTTTCACCATATTTATGACGTTCATACTACCATGACCAAAAGTTGCTTGACCATTCACCGTTCTAACTACCATGGGTACAACCGAACACTCCCTATGACGTTCGTAATACCATAGACAGAAATTGCACAACCATTCAAAGTTCCAACTACGTTGAAAACAACTTCGTTTACCCTTTAGTGGTGTTTGCATTACCTTTTCCAAAATATTCTTGACCATTTGGCATTCGGACTATCATTAATAAGAACGTTCTTGACCATGTTTATGACGTTCATACTACCATGATCAAAAGTTGCTTGACCATTCACCGTTCTAACTACCATGGGTACAACCGAACATTCCATATGACCTTCGTAATACCATAGACAGAAATTGCACAACCATTAAATGTTGCAACTACCTCGAAAACAACTTCGTTTACACTTTTGAGGTGTTTGCAGGACCTGTTTCAAAATATTCTTGACTATTTGCATTCGGACTACAATTAATAAGGACGTGCTAGACCATGTTTATGACGTTCATACTACCATGACCAAAAGTTGCTTGACCATACACCGTTCTAACTACCACCGGTACAACCGAACATTCCCTATGACGTTCGTAATACCATAGACAGAAATTGCACATTCAAAGTTGGAACTACCTTGAAACAACTTCGTTTACATTTTTGAGGTAGTTGCAATACCTTTTCCAAAATATTCTTGACCATTAGGCATTCGGTCTATAGTTAATAAGAACGTGCTTGACCATGTTTATGACGTTCATACTACCATGACCAAAAGTTGCTTGACCATACACCGTTCTAACTACCATGGGTACAACCGAACATTCCCTATGACATTCGTAATACCATAGACAGAAATTGCACAACCATTCAAAGTTGCAACTACCTTGAAAACAACTTCGTTTACACTTTTGAGGTGTTTGTAGTACCTGTTTCAAAATATTCTTCACCATTTGGAATTCGAACTATAATTAATAAGGACGTGCTACACCATGTTTATGACGTTCATACTACCATGACCAAAAGTTGCTTGACCATTCACCGTTCTAACTACCATGGGTACAACCGAACATTCCCTATGACATTCGTAATACCATAGACAGAAATTGCACAACCATTCAAAGTTGCAACTAATTTGAAAACAACTTCGTTTACACTTTTGAGGTGTTTGTAGTACCTGTTTCAAAATATTCTTCACCATTTGGCATTCGAACTATAATTAATAAGGACGTGCTACACCATGTTTATGACGTTCATACTACCATGACCAAAAGTTGCTTGACCATTCACCGTTCTAACTACCATGGGTACAACCGAACATTCCCTATGACGTTCGTAATACCATAGACAGAAATTGCACAACCATTCAAAGTTGGAACTACCTTGAAACAACTTCGTTTACCCTTTTGAGGTGTTTGCAATACCTTTTCCAAAATATCCTTGACCATTTGGCATTCCGACTATCATTAATAAGAACGTGCTTTACCATGTTTATGACGTTCATACTACCATGACCAAAAGTTACGTCACCATTCACCGTTCTAACTACCATCGGTACAACCGAACATTCCCTATTACGTTCGTAATACCATAGACAGAAATTGCACAACCATTCAAAGTTGCCACTACCTTGAAAACAACTACGTTTACCCTTTTGAGGTGTTTGCAATACCTTTTCCAAAATATTCTTGACCATTTGGCATTCGGACTATCCTTAATAAGAACGTGCTTGACCATGTTTATGACGTTCATACTACCATGATCAAAAGTTGCTTGACCATTCACTGTTGTAACTACCATGGGTACAACCGAACACTCCCTATGACGTTCGTAATACCATAGACAGAAATTGCAAAACCATTCAAAGTTCCAACTACGTTGAAAACAACTTCGTTTACCCTTTAGTGGTGTTTGCATTACCTTTTCCAAAATATTCTTGACCATTTGGCTTTCGAACTATAATTAATAAGGACGTGCTAGACCATGTTTAAGACGTTCATACTACCATGACCAAAAGTTGCTTGACCATTCACTGTTGTAACTACCATGGGTACAACCGAACATTCCCTATGACGTTCGTAATAAGATAGACAGATATTTCACAACCATTAAATGTTGCAACTACCTCGAAAACAACTTCGTTTACACTTTTGAGGTGTTTGCAGTACCTGTTTCAAAATATTCTTGACCATTTGCATTCGGACTACAATTAATGAGGTCGTGCTAGACCATGTTTATGACGTTCATACTACCATGACCAAGAGTTGCTTGACCATTCACCGTTCTAACTACCATGGGTACAACCGAACACTCCCTATGACGTTCGTAATACCATAGACAGAAATTGCACAACCATTCAAAGTTGCAACTACCTTGAATACAACTTCGTTTACACTTTTGAGGTGTTTGCAGTACCTGTTTCAAAATATTCTTGACCATTTGCATTCGGACTACAATTAATGAGGTCGTGCTAGACCATGTTTATGACGTTCATACTACCATGACCAAAACTTGCTTGACCATTCACCGTTCTAACTACCATGGGTACAACCGAACACTCCCTATGACGTTCGTAATACCATAGACAGAAATTGCACAAGCATTCAAAGTTGGAACTACCTTGAAACAACTTCGTTTACCCTTTTGAGGTGTTAGCAATACCTTTTTTAAAATATTCTTGACCATTTGGCATTCGTACTATCATTAATAAAAACGTGCTTGACCATGTTTATGACGTTCATACTACCATGACCAAAAGTTGCTTGACCATTCACCGTTCTAACTACCATGGGTACAACCGAACTTTCCCTATGTCGTTCGTAATACCAGAGACAGAAATTCCACAACCATTTAAAGTTGCAACTACCTTGAATACAACTTCGTTTACACTTTTGAGGTATTTGCAGTAACTGTTCCAAAATATTCTTGACCGTTTGGCATTCGGACTATAATTAATACGAACGTGCTTGACCATGTTTATGACGTTCATACTACCATGACCAAATGTTGCTTGACCATTCACCGTTCTAACTACCATGGGTACAATCGAACATCCCTTTGACGTTCGTAATACCATAGACAGAAGTTGCACAACCATTCAAAGTTGCAACTACCTTGAAAACAACTTCGTTTACACTTTTGAGGTGTTTGCAGTACCTGTTTCAAAATATTCTTGACCATTTGGCATTCGGTCTATATTTAATAAGTACGTGCTAGACCATATTTATGACGTTCATACTACCATGACGACAAGTTGCTTGACCATTCACCGTTCTATCTACCTAGGGTACAACCGAACATTCCCTATGATGTTCGTAATACCATAGACAGAAATTCCACAACCATTCAAAGTTGCAACTACCTTGAATACAACTTCGTTTACACTTTTGAGGTGTTTGCAGTAACTTTCAAAAATGTTCTTGACCGTTTGGCATTCGGACTATAATTAATAAGAACGTGCTGGACCATGTTTCTGACGTTCATACTACCATGACCAAAAGTTGCTTGAACATTCACCGTTCTAACTACCATGGGTACAACCGAACACTCCCTATGACGTTCGTAATAGCATAGACAGAAATTGCACAACCATTCAAAGTTCCAACTACGTTGAAAACAACTTCGTTTACCCTTTAGTGGTGTTTGCATTACCTTTTCCAAAATATTTTTGACCATTTGGCATTCGAACTATAATTAATAAGGACGTGCTAGACCATGTTTAAGACGTTCATACTACCATGACCAAAAGTTGCTTGACCATTCTCCGTTCTAACTACCATGGGTACAACCGAACATTCCCTATTACGTTCGTAATACCATAGACAGAAGTTGCACAACCATTCAAAGTTGCAACTACCTTGAATACAACTTCGTTTACACTTTTAAGGTGTTTGCAGTAACTTTCAAAAATATTCTTGACCGTTTGGCATTCGGACTATAATTAATAAGAACGTGCTTGACAATGTTTATGACGTTCATACTACCATGACCAAAAGTTGCTTGACCATACACCGTTCTAACTACCACCGGTACAACCGAACATTCCCTATGACGTTCGTAATACCATAGACAGAAATTGCACATTCAAAGTTGGAACTACCTTGAAACAACTTCGTTTACCCTTTTGAGGTGTTTGCATTACCTTTTCCAAAATATTCTTGACCATTTGGCATTCGGTCTATAGTTAATAAGAACGTGCTTGACCATGTTTATGACGTTCATACTACCATGACCAAAAGTTGCTTGACCATACACCGTTCTAACTACCATGGGTACAACCGAACATTCCCTATGACGTTCGTAATACCATAGACAGAAATTGCACATTCAAAGTTGGAACTACCTTGAAACAACTTCGTTTACCCTTTTGAGGTGTTTGCAATACCTTTTCCAAAATATTCTTGACCATTTGGCATTCGGTCTATAGTTAATAAGAACGTGCTTGACCATGTTTATGACGTTCATACTACCATGACCAAAAGTTGCTTGACCATACACCGTTCTAACTACCATGGGTACAACCGAACATTCCCTATGACGTTCGTAATACCATAGACAGAAATTGCACATTCAAAGTTGGAACTACCTTGAAACAACTTCGTTTACCCTTTTGAGGTGTTTGCAATACCTTTTCCAAAATATTCTTGACCATTTGGCATTCGGTCTATAGTTAATAAGAACGTGCTTGACCATGTTTACGACGTTCATACTAGCATGACCAAAAGTTGCTTGACCATACACCGTTCTAACTACCATGGGTACAACCGAACATTCCCTATGACGTTCGTAATACCATAGACAGAAATTGCACATTCAAAGTTGGAACTACCTTGAAACAACTTCGTTTACCCTTTTGAGGTGTTTGCAATACCTTTTCCAAAATATTCTTGACCATTTGGCATTCGGTCTATAGTTAATAAGAACGTTCTTGACCATGTTTATGACGTTCATACTAGCATGACCAGAAGTTGCTTGACCATACACCGTTCTAACTACCATGGGTACAACCGAACATTCCCTATGACGTTCGTAATACCATAGACAGAAATTGCACAACCATTCAAAGTTGCAACTACCTTGAATACAACTTCGTTTACACTTTTGAGGTGTTTGCAGTAACTTTCAAAAATATTCTTGACCGCTTGGCATTCGGACTATAATTAATAAGAACGTGCTTGACCATGTTTATGACGTTCATACTACCATGACTAAATGTTGCTTGACCATTCACCGTTCTAACTACCATGGGTACAACCGAACATTCCCTCCATAGACAGAAATTGCACAACCATTCAATGTTGCAACTACCTTGAGAAGAACTACTTTTACCCTTTTGAGGTGTTTGCAATACCTTTTCCACAATATTCTTGACCATTTTGCATTCGGACTATCATTAAGAAGAATGTGCTTGACCATGTTTATGACGTTCATACTACCATGACCAAAAGTTGCTTGACCATACACCGTTCTAACTACCATGGGTACATCCGAACGTTCCCTATGACGTTCGCAATACCATAGACAGAAATTGCACAACCATTCAAAGTTGCAACTACCTTGAACAACTTCTTTTAGCCTTATGAGGTGTTTGCAATAAATTTTCCATAATTTTCTTGACCATTTGGCATTCGGACTATCATTAATAAGAACGTGCTTGACCATGTTTATGACGTTCATACTACCATGACTAAATGTTACTTGACCATTCACCGTTCTAACTACCATGGGTACAACCGAACATTCCCTATGACGTTTGTAATACCAGAGACAGAAATTCCACAACCATTCAAAGTGTCAACTACCTTGAATACAACTTCGTTTACACTTTTGAGGTGTTTGCAGTAACTGTTCCAAAATATTCTTGACCATTTGGCATTCGGACTATCATTAATAAGAACGTGCTTGACCATGTTTATGGCGTTCATACTACCATGGGCAAATGTTTCTCGACCATACAATGTTCTAACAACCATGGGATTGAGGAAGGCGCAAGTGTGGAAGGTATTAACCACGTCTCTCGCTTCCTATCACAATACTTTATTCATAATCAACTGTACAGCACGGGGTACAGATGGGAACTGATTCCCCGGAAGTCAACCTACAAAGAACATCAATCGAAGATACTATACACGTATCATGTTTTGGAGTATCGATCCGTGTGTCGACGCCACAGGATAATTAAATGCTCCCTATTGCGTTCGTAATACCATGGCCAAAAGTAGCGCAGCCATTCAGAGTGTCAACTACCTTCAAAAACATTCGTCTAGCATTATAAGGCGTTTGATATACATGTTCTAAAATATGTTTCACCATTTGGCTTTAATCTATCATGAATAAGAACTTGCTTGACTATATTTATGACGTTCGTAAAACTTAATGCTTTTAATTGCGTCCGTAATATGATGAACATAAGTTTCACAACCATTCAGAGTGACAACTACCGTGAAAAAAACATCGTCCACCATTCTGAGGTTATTGCAATACTTTTTCAAAAATATGCTTGACCATTTGGCATTCGCTCTACCATGAATAAGAACTTGTTTCACCATATTTATGACGTTCGAACTACCATGGATAAGAGTTGCTTGACCAACACCGTTCTACCTACCTAGGATAAAACCGAACGATCCCTATGGTGTTCGTAATACTGTAGACAGAATTTGCACAAACATTCAAAGTTGCAACTACCTTGAAAACAATTTAGTTTATCATTTTGAGGTGTTTGAAATACATTTTCCAAAATAATGTTCAGCTTTTCGCATTCGGACTACATGAATAAGAACTTGCTTGTCCATATTTATGACGTTCGTACGTCCATGGTCAAAAGTAGCTTGACTATACACCGTTCTAACTACCATGGGTGAACTGAACGCCCTCTATGGCGTTGGCACTACCATGGAAAAAAGTTTCTTGACCATACACTGTTTCATCAACCATGGGTAAAATTAAATGCTCCTTATTGCGTTAGTAATACAATGGCCAAAAGTTGCACAATCATTCAGAGTGGCAACTACCTTGCAAAAAATTTCGTCTACCACTATGAGTTGTTTACAATACGTTTTCCAAACTAAGTTTGACCATTTGGCATTCGGACACCCATGAATAAGATTTTGCTTGACCATATTTAAGACGTTCGTACTACCACGGCCAAATGTTTATTGACCATACACTGTTCTAACAACCATGAGTAAAATTAAATGCTCCATATTGTGTTTGTAATACCATGGCCAAAAGTTGCACAACCATTCAGAGTGGCAAGTACCTTCAAAAACATTCGTCTAGCATTTTAAGGCGTTTGATATACCTGTTCCATAATATGTTTCACCATTTGGCTTTAAACTATCATGAATAAGAACTTGCTTGACTATATTTATGACGTTCGTACTATCATGGAAAAAAGTAGTTTTCCTATACACTGTTCTAACAACCATGGGATAATTTAATGCTCCCTATTGCGTTCGTAATGTCATGGAGAAAAGTTGCACAACCATTCAGAGTGGCAACTACATTGAAAAAAATGTCGTCTCCCATTTTGAGGTGTTTGCAATACCTTTTCCAAAATATGCTAGACCATTTGGCATTCGGACTACCATGAATAAGAATTTGCTTCACCATATTTATTACGTTCGTACTACCATGGCTAAGGGTCGCTTGACCATTCACCGTTCTAACTACCATGGGTAAAACCGAACAATCCCTATGGCGTTCGTAATACCATAGACAGAAATTCCACAACCATTCAAAGTTGCAACTACCTTGAATACAACTTCGTTTACACTTTTGAGGTGTTTGCAGTAACTTTCAAAAATATTCTTGACCGTTTGGCATTCGGACTATAATTAATAAGAACGTGCTGGACCATGTTTCTGACGTTCATACTACCATGACCAAAAGTTGCTTGAACATTCACCGTTCTAACTACCATGGGTACAACCGAACACTCCCTATGACGTTCGTAATACCATAGACAGAAATTGCACAACCATTCAAAGTTCCAACTACGTTAAAAACAATTTCGTTTACCCTTTAGTGGTGTTTGCATTACCTTTTCCAAAATATTTTTGACCATTTGGCATTCGAACTATAATTAATAAGGACGTGCTAGACCATGTTTAAGACGTTCATACTACCATGACCAAAAGTTGCTTGACCATTCACCGTTCTAACTACCATGGGTACAACCGAACATTCCCTATGACGTTCGTAATACCATAGACAGAAATTGCACAACCATTCAAAGTTGCAACTACCTTGAAAACAACTTCGTTTACACTTTTGAGGTGTTTGCAGTAACTTTCAAAAATATTCTTGACCGTTTGGCATTCGGACTATAATTAATAAGAACGTGCTTGACAATGTTTATGACGTTCATACTACCATGACCAAAAGTTGCTTGACCATACACCGTTCTAACTACGACCGGTACAACCGAACATTCCCTATGACGTTCGTAATACCATAGACAGAAATTGCACATTCAAAGTTGGAACTACCTTGAAACAACTTCGTTTACCCTTTTGAGGTGTTTGCAATACCTTTTCCAAAATATTCTTGACCATTTGGCATTCGGTCTATAGTTAATAAGAACGTGCTTGACGATGTTTATGACGTTCATACTAGCATGACCAAAAGTTGCTTGACCATACACCGTTCTAACTACCATGGGTACAACCGAACATTCCCTATGACGTTCGTAATACCATAGACAGAAATTCCACAACCATTCAAAGTGTCAACTACCTTGAATACAACTTCGTTTACACTTTTGAGGTGTTTGCAGTAACTGTTTCAAAATATTCTTTACCATTTGGCAATCGAACTATAATTAATAAGGACGTGCTACACCATGTTTATGACGTTCATACGACCATGACCAAAAGTTCTTGACCATTCACCGTTCTAACTACCATGGGTACAACCGAACATTCCCTATGTCGTTCGTAATACCAGAGACAGAAATTCCACAAGCATTTAAAGTTGCAACTACCTTGAATACAACTTCGTTTACACTTTTGAGGTATTTGCAGTAACTGTTCCAAAATATTCTTGACCGTTTGGCATTCGGACTATAATTAATAAGAACGTGCTTGACCATGTTTATGACGTTCATACTACCATGATCAAAAGTTGCTTGACCATTCACCGTTCTAACTACCATGGGTACAACCGAACATTCCATATGACCTTCGTAATACCATAGACAGAAATTGCACAACCATTCAAAGTTGGAACTACCTTGAAACAACTTCGTTTACCCTTTTGAGGTGTTTGCAATACCTTTTTTAAAATATTCTTGACCATTTGGCATTCGTACTATCATTAATAAAAACGTGCTTGACCATGTTTATGACGTTCATACTACCATGACCAAAAGTTGCTTGACCATTCACCGTTCTAACTACCATGGGTACAACCGAACTTTCCCTATGACGTTCGTAATACCAGAGACAGAAATTCCACAACCATTTAAAGTTGCAACTAACTTGAATACAACTTCGTTTACACTTTTGGGGTATTTGCAGTAACTGTTCCAAAATATTCTTGACCGTTTGGCATTCGGACTATAATTAATACGAACGTGCTTGACCATGTTTATGACGTTCATACTACCTTGACCAAATGTTGCTTGACCATTCACCGTTCTAACTACCATGGGTACAATCGAACATCCCTTTGACGTTCGTAATACCATAGACAGAAGTTGCACAACCATTCAAAGTTGCAACTACCTTGAATACAACTTCGTTTACACTTTTGAAGTGTTTGCAGTAACTTTCAAAAATATTCTTGACCGTTTGGCATTCGGACTATAATTAATAAGAACGTGCTGGACCATGTTTCTGACGTTCATACTACCATGACCAAAAGTTGCTTGAACATTCACCGTTCTAACTACCATGGGTACAACCGAACACTCCCTATGACGTTCGTAATACCATAGACAGAAGTTGCACAACCATTCAAAGTTCCAACTACGTTGAAAACAACTTCGTTTACCCTTTAGTGGTGTTTGCATTACCTTTTCCAAAATATTTTTGACCATTTGGCATTCGAACTATAGTTAATAAGGACGTGCTAGACCATGTTTAAGACGTTCATACTACCATGACCAAAAGTTGCTTGACCATTCTCCGTTCTAACTACCATGGGTACAACCGAACATTCCCTATGACGTTCGTAATACCATAGACAGAAATTGCACATTCAAAGTTGGAACTACCTTGAAACAACTTCGTTTACCCTTTAGTGGTGTTTGCATTACCTTTTCCAAAATATTTTTGACCATTTGGCATTCGAACTATAGTTAATAAGGACGTGCTAGACTATGTTTAAGACGTTCATACTACCATGACCAAAAGTGCTTGACCATTCTCCGTTCTAACTACCATGGGTACAACCGAACATTCCCTATGACGTTCGTAATACCATAGACAGAAATTGCACATTCAAAGTTGGAACTACCTTGAAACAACTTCGTTTACCCTTTTGAGGTGTTTGCAATACCTTTTCCAAAACATTCTTGACCATTTGGCATTCGGTCTATAGTTAATAAGAACGTGCTTGACCATGTTTATGACGTTCATACTAGCATGACCAAAAGTTGGTTGACCATACACCGTTCTAACTACCATGGGTACAACCGAACATTCCCTATGACGTTCGTAATACCATAGACAGAAATTGCACAACCATTCAAAGTTGCAACTACCTTGAATACAACTTCGTTTACACTTTTGAGGTGTTTGCAGTAACTTTCAAAAATATTCTTGACCGCTTGGCATTCGGACTATAATTAATAAGAACGTGCTTGACCATGTTTATGACGTTCATACTACCATGACTAAATGTTGCTTGACCATTCACCGTTCTAACTACCATGGGTACAACCGAACATTCCCTCCATAGACAGAAATTGCACAACCATTCAATGTTGCAACTACCTTGAGAAGAACTACTTTTACCCTTTTGAGGTGTTTGCAATACCTTTTCCACAATATTCTTGACCATTTTGCATTCGGACTATCATTAAGAAGAATGTGCTTGACCATGTTTATGACGTTCATACTACCATGACCAAAAGTTGCTTGACCATACACCGTTCTAACTACCATGGGTACATCCGAACATTCCCTATGACGTTCGCAATACCATAGACAGAAATTGCACAACCATTCAAAGTTGCAACTACCTTGAACAACTTCTTTTAGCCTTATGAGGTGTTTGCAATAAATTTTCCATAATATTCTTGACCATTTGGCATTCGGACTATCATTAATAAGAACGTGCTTGACCATGTTTATGACGTTCATACTACCATGACTAAATGTTACTTGACCATTCACCGTTCTAACTACCATGGGTACAACCGAACATTCCCTATGACGTTTGTAATACCAGAGACAGAAATTCCACAACCATTCAAAGTGTCAACTACCTTGAATACAACTTCGTTTACACTTTTGAGGTGTTTGCAGTAACTGTTCCAAAATATTCTTGACCATTTGGCATTCGGACTATCATTAATAAGAACGTGCTTGACCATGTTTATGGCGTTCATACTACCATGGGCAAATGTTTCTCGACCATACAATGTTCTAACAACCATGGGATTGAGGAAGGCGCAAGTGTGGAAGGTATTAACCACGTCTCTCGCTTCCTATCACAATACTTTATTCATAATCAACTGTACAGCACGGGGTACAGATGGGAACTGATTCCCCGGAAGTCAACCTACAAAGAACATCAATCGAAGATACTATACACGTATCATGTTTTGGAGTATCGATCCGTGTGTCGACGCCACAGGATAATTAAATGCTCCCTATTGCGTTCGTAATACCATGGCCAAAAGTAGCGCAGCCATTCAGAGTGTCAACTACCTTCAAAAACATTCGTCTAGCATTATAAGGCGTTTGATATACATGTTCTAAAATATGTTTCACCATTTGGCTTTAATCTATCATGAATAAGAACTTGCTTGACTATATTTATGACGTTCGTAAAACTTAATGCTTTTTATTGCGTCTGTAATATGATGAACATAAGTTTCACAACCATTCAGAGTGACAACTACCGTGAAAAAAACATCGTCCACCATTCTGAGGTTATTGCAATACTTTTTCAAAAATATGCTTGACCATTTGGCATTCGCTCTACCATGAATAAGAACTTGTTTCACCATATTTATGACGTTCGAACTACCATGGATAAGAGTTGCTTGACCAACACCGTTCTACCTACCTAGGGTAAAACCGAACGATCCCTATGGTGTTCGTAATACTGTAGACAGAATTTGCACAAACATTCAAAGTTGCAACTACCTTGAAAACAATTTAGTTTATCATTTTGAGGTGTTTGAAATACATTTTCCAAAATAATGTTCAGCTTTTCGCATTCGGACTACATGAATAAGAACTTGCTTGTCCATATTTATGACGTTCGTACGTCCATGGTCAAAAGTAGCTTGACTATACACCGTTCTAACTACCATGGGTGAACTGAACGCCCTCTATGGCGTTGGCACTACCATGGAAAAAAGTTTCTTGACCATACACTGTTTCATCAACCATGGGTAAAATTAAATGCTCCTTATTGCGTTAGTAATACAATGGCCAAAAGTTGCACAATCATTCAGAGTGGCAACTACCTTGCAAAAAATTTCGTCTACCACTATGAGTTGTTTACAATACGTTTTCCAAACTAAGTTTGACCATTTGGCATTCGGACACCCATGAATAAGATTTTGCTTGACCATATTTAAGACGTTCGTACTACCACGGCCAAATGTTTATTGACCATACACTGTTCTAACAACCATGAGTAAAATTAAATGCTCCATATTGTGTTTGTAATACCATGGCCAAAAGTTGCACAACCATTCAGAGTGGCAAGTACCTTCAAAAACATTCGTCTAGCATTTTAAGGCGTTTGATATACCTGTTCCATAATATGTTTCACCATTTGGCTTTAAACTATCATGAATAAGAACTTGCTTGACTATATTTATGACGTTCGTACTATCATGGAAAAAAGTAGTTTTCCTATACACTGTTCTAACAACCATGGGATAATTTAATGCTCCCTATTGCGTTTGTAACGTCATGGAGAAAAGTTGCACAACCATTCAGAGTGGCAACTACATTGAAAACAATGTCGTCTCCCATTTTGAGGTGTTTGCAATACCTTTTCCAAAATATGCTAGACCATTTGGCATTCGGACTACCATGAATAAGAATTTGCTTCACCATATTTATTACGTTCGTACTACCATGGCTAAGGGTCGCTTGACCATTCACCGTTCTAACTACCATGGGTAAAACCGAACAATCCCTATGGCGTTCGTAATACCGTAGACAGAAATTGCACAACCATTCAAAGTTGCAACTACCTTGAAAATAATTTCTTCTTCCATTTTGAGGTGTTTGCAATACCTTTTCCAAAATATTCTTGACCATTTGGCATTCGGACTACTGTGAATAAGTACTTGCTGGACCATATTTATAACGTTCGTTCTACCATGGCTAACAGTTGCTTGACCATACACCGTTCAAACTATCATCAGTAAAACTGAACACCACCTAAGGCGTTCGTACTACCATGTACAGAAATTGCACATCCATTCAATGTTTGCAAATACCTTGAAAATAATTTCGTCTACCCTTTTGAGGTATTTGCAATAACTTTTCCAAAATATGCTCGATCATTTGTCATTCAGACTACTATGACTAACAACTTGCTTGACGATATTTGTGACGTTCCTACTACCAGGGCCAAAGTTTGCTTGACCATACACCGTTTTAACTTCCATGGCTAAAACCGAAAGACCCCTATGGAGTTCGTAATACCTTTGACAAAAGTTGCATAACCATTCAGAGTTGCAACTACCTTGAAGAAAAAGTTCGTCTACCATTTTGAGGTGTTTGCGAAACCTTTTCCAAAGTATGCTTGACCATTTTGCATTCGGACTACCATTAATTAGAACTTGCTTGAGCATAGTTATAACTTTCGTACTATCATGGGTATAATGTTCTTCACCGACACCATTCTAACAACCATGGGTGAAATTTAGTGTTCCCTATGGCGTTCGTAATACCATGGACGAAACTTGTACTACCATTCAGAGTTGCAACCATCTTGAAAAAAAATTTCGCTTACCATTTTGAGGTGTTTGCAGTACCTTTTCCAAAACATGCTTGACGATTTGGCATTCGGACTACCATGAATAAGAAGTTGCTTGACCATATTTATTACGTTCGTACTACCATGGCCATAAGTTTGTTTACCTTAAAGCGTTCTAACTACCATGGGTAAAACTGTAGGCTCCCTGTGGCGTTCGTAATACTATGGATCAAAGTTGCACGACCATTCAGCGTTCCAACTTCCATGACAATCGAGAAATAATTTGTGGCGAATACAAATAAATAAAAATAGAAATAAATAAATAATAATAAGAATTAATAAATAATATTAAAATGTAGAAATAAATAAAAATTTATCCATGGTAGCACAGACGCTATCCATACGTCGATTATGTTCCGTAAGCGGTAGTTTGACCGCCACGTGCTCGTGGAACATTTATCCGTTCTAGTTCGAGCGCTGAGTGGTCAAACAACTTTCAGCTGTGTTAGTAGGAACGCTGAATGGGAGGAATTGGTGTGTCATGTATTGTTCATGGTAGTGCGAACGGCATCACTATGGTCGCTTAAGTTTTGAACATGGTAGTTGGATCTCTGTATGATCATGCAACAGTTGCTCAAGGTATTACTAACGCTGTATGGTCGTTCAACTTTTGTCCACAGGAGAGTGCATTCACATTTTCCCACGGTAGTTAGAACGGTGTATGGTCAAAGATGTTTCGTCCATGGTAGTACGAACATAATTAATATGGTCAACCAAGTTGTGTTCACGGTAGTTGGAATGTCAAATGGACAAACAAATTTTAGCCATGGTAATACGAACGCCATCGATATGGTCGACCAGTTGGGAAGCTCAATGGTCGTGCAACGTTTGGTAGTTGGAATGCTGAATGGTGGTGCAACGTTTATGCACGATACTTCGAACGCCGTGTGGTCTGTCAAGGTTTTGTGCATGATAGCCGCGGCTGCAAAACTACCAGCGATAAAGGCTGGCGTGAGAGATGACGTCATGATATGACGTCATGATTCCTCGGGGTCGCGAGCTGCACAGTCAGCTTCCTTGATTGATTTGTAATGTGTGACGCCGCTATACTTGAGAGAGAATAAATTCGTATGAACATGAGACAAGAACGAATCCAACATGAAGACACAGAATGTTTATGTAATAGACATGTCAAGATATAAAAGGCGGTAATAGACTTGAAAGGATCCTTAGCATTTGGGAGAGAAAGATTCTGCGCAAAATATGCGGTCCAAATATACAATCAAGAAGATTGGCGCATCCGTACGAATGTAGGATTAGAATAACTTTTTGAGGAACCTGACATTCTCACTACCGTTAAAATGAGAAGACTGCAGTGGGCAGGAAACGTGGTGAGAACGGTGGAAGACAGGAAATGTAAGACGACTTTTGATGGCAAGGTTGGAGGCAGAAAGAGATGGGTGGACGGAATTGAAGAAGACATGAAAAAGCTGGGCGTCAGGGGATGGAGATGGAATGCCATTGACTGGATAGAACGGCAGGACATCATGATGCAGGCCAAAGCCTTTAGATTGGATTAATTATTCATTCCATAGACCTACAAAAGAGGAGATCCTCCTGGGTGTGGAACATGTCAGATAAACACATTACTAAAATGTAATCAGAAAAACTTGAGTTTCATTAATTTTAATGATCCTCAGTCAATAAACAGTAAAATTATGTACATGAATTGAAATGAAACTTCTAATATTTACAGGGTTAATACTTACATCTGCTTTCATTAAATCCAACATTCACACAGTAGCTAGTTACTTGGCTATTACACCCAAGTATTGTCTAAGTAAATTATTCATTTCAATTATCCTCAGTTAAGAACAGTCAGATTATGTACAAGATTTAAAATTAGACTTTCACTATTTACAGACTCAAGACTTATATCTGCTTTTCATACATCCACCACTCGCACATTAGGTAGTTACTTGGCTGTTACAACCAAAGTATTGTCAAAAATTAAAGTATAATAAATTTTCATTAAAATAGTCTACTGCACTCATTGAGAAATTCATGGATAGAATAGAAGGAATTGGCCACAAAAAATTCTTTTAAATTATGTTTTAATTGTGCCTTGTTCGAAACTAAACTCTTAACGGTTGCTGGTAACTTTCTGGGCAAGAGTAAGTGATTTTAAATCTTTGTGTATATTGTTCTTATTCCTAGTATTGTTACTGTGTACTAAGCAGTTAGTTGGAAAAAGAGATGTATTATTTACACCAAACTTCATTAAGGTATAAGGGCTGTGGAACCGCTGAGGAAGTAAGTAAGTAATGTACTGTAATCTACACCAAAAAAGTGAATATAGTGCATACAAATGTATTTAATATTATGTGTTGATGAATGAATAGTCAAATAAACAAAAATAAAACAATATATTGAGACTTATGTAGTGACTGTTAACGAGAGCAGACGTAGTCGTGTCTGAGGTCAAGAAAATATTGAGTTAAAAAATGAACTAATAAAATAGGTGTGATAGCCGTGCGTGTAACGTCTATTTGTGATCCGCAAAAGCGAAGACGTTCTTGGTGTCGATGACTGATGTGTCTCAATTTAAACTTCATTATTGCTTCGTCCGGTATTTGTTTGCACGTATCACGTTGCCAACGTTGCAGCATTCATGCACAGCGGCCGCCAGCAGTCGAGATGGCGTACAACCAAGACTTTGTGTTGGTATCGTGAGCTACCGGCAGCTGTCAACGTTTGTTCCTTGATGTTTAATGTTTACCAAATTGTTCCAGACCCCGTAAGCGGCGTCTATACGTTGCTGAGACCTCAGTTGTTATGTTTTGTTAAGCGTTCGTTCGTGACTTGTGTGTCGAGGTAACGGGGGAGGCTTTAGTGGGAACTGGGAAGCAAACAAGCTGCAGAAAAAGGGGACTGCGTCCAACAAGTTTGCATCTGCGCCTGCAAACACTTGTTGCTCGTCGCTCACTGGCTGCAGCGAGTAGTTCCGAAACTCAAGTCAGGCTAATTGTATTATGAGTGTTTTCTCCCGGCAGGTAACTATTTCGTGATAAGTGCTCGTGTGAAACGTGCTGACAAAGGAGTGTGTCGAACGAAACTTAGAACAAGGCGCCAGTTTCTTGTAAGTTATCTACACTATGCGTCGAGACTGATCTGCAAGAAGACAACGCCAAGTCAACACTGCGTCCTCAACGTCCACGTCAAGAGATGCTTGTTTAGCGTACTGTGAGTGCAACCATTCTGCCTTAGCCATAACCTCGGAGTGTGTGTGAGAACGGGTGTGAGGGAACTCGTGCCCGATAAACTGTGCATTTTCTGTGTAGCTTCAAGCAGTCAACAACAGTTTAAGTAAATGACTCCCTTTTGCACATAGTTGTAACGATGTGTAATTATCTCTGCAGTATTTTGTTCAGTTGACGCCCAGTAAACCATAACGTTTATGGTCAATACGATGTAAAGAACACGGTAATAGCCAACCGGGACTCCTGTTTTTTCTTCGTGATTAGGGAACGTAAAAACAAGGCTACTCACTTTATATATGTCGCAGCTAATTCAGCCCGTCTAACTTGTAAAGCAAAGAAGTATATTTAAATTGGAGAAGTTATGCAAGTTTAAAGTAAATGACTCAGTGCATCTGGCGATCCACGAGTAGCATTTATATGCAATTGCAAATGAAACTGCTGTGGGAGTTTCTGTTTTCATCATTAAAACTAAGACTTCAAAATAAAAGCGGGGGTCAATCAAAAGTTGCGATTCCTTTGATACATGACGTAACTGTGTTGCGTTGCGTGAGGTGGTGATGGCGCGGAGTTTTTTGATTCGGGTCGTATTTTGTAGATGTCGTATTTGGTGGCACTTCCTTTTGTTGTGTGTTTAGGTTCGAAGTTGTCGTCTGTTGGACATCGTAGTTTGTCATTTGACGTTGTTATCTGAGTGTGTGAGGTGGTTGTGGGAATAGCTTGTGCGGGTTCGCATTGAGTTACTTTGATTTTTTGCCATGTGGGGGACGGATTCATGCTTGTTAGCTATTACTAGCATCGTGTGTTTCTTGTGACAAAAATTTAATACTGTTCGTTTTATTTTGTCAGTAATGTATATGACAGATCTTTACTATCAGGCCATTGCTACGTAGCTGCAATGAGTGAAGATACGGTGTCAACAATCATGTTCCTATCGGGATTTAGCATTGGGACTGATTGCGGATGATTTCGTGTTGTGTTTTAGGCCTTTTGTGTGTGTGTGTGTGTGTGTGTGTGTGTGTGTGTGTGTGTGTGTGTGTGTGCGCTCGGGAGGGGGGGGGGGCTAGCCTAGTTAACCCAGATTATGTGACGGGGCCTTCGGTTGTGACAGTAAGTAGTTTTATGTGTGTGTTTTTTTTATTTTTTGTAGTAATGTGGGTTTATGTATAGCGTATATCGAAATTGGTCAGACAAGTTTTCATGAATTCTGGGGCTTTTCTTGGTAGTGTCTGGTAATTGTGTTTGCATGTTGTTGATATCAAGAATATTAGTTTACTATCATTGGTTTGATTACATTTTTTATATTAATTACGTGAGTTTAGTTTGTATTACTGTGGACCGCGTCCTAGGTTGACAGGGTAAGTGGAGGTTTGAATAGTGGACTGAATGATTTGATTGTGTTGTGTTTTTAGCACTTTGGGCTTTGTTTTGTCTGACATAAAAGCAAAGTGAAATTTGCCCTACTGAGGTTTGGAGTTGTCTGTAGGTTCCTGCTGTCGAAGCCACTGTTTGAGTTAGGGGCCTATGTAAGTCAAGTGAAACTTGCATCGTGATTTATGTTTTTGCATTTTTTTTTTTTTTTTTTTTTTTTTGTTCCATTATATATTACGAATTCATGTGCTTGAGGTTTGAGTTAATATTTGTTTTGGAATGGCAGCATTATAGTTATTGTCACAAGTGTAGTTTCTTCCTGACCAAAGTTCCCGACTTCTCTTGGTAATTCTGTTAGTTTCATTTTATTGCTAGAGCTAAATATTTATCATCGTTTTTATGTTTGTCTGTGGGTGTAATGTGTGTCTTCGTGTTTCCCATATTAAATACTTTTGCAATATGGGTGCCTGCTATTTCAATGACCTCACAAGTCAAAGCAGACATGTTGAATTGCAAGTTTCGAATGCAGGAGAATCTACTGTGAAATGTTGTCCAAAAGTTTTACACTAACCATATTTTATTTTATCAGTCAGCTGTGCACAGTGATATACATATTGTTTGTTAACACACTGTAATCATTGCATGTTGTTGCTTCTCCCATAGAAGGAAATGTTATTGGATATGTTCAGTAACATTTGTTGTTAATTACCTGTTTGGTACAGTTCTCCACATAGTTTTCATATTACAGCCTGAGGTGCCCATTATAGTTTACTTCAAAGTGTGCATTTACCGATTAAGTCATCAGGGCTTTGCATTCTGATCATGTTTCTATTGGGTCACCAGGTATTATAGACAAAATAGATGACCCATATCTGGGAATGAAAAAAATTGGAAGAAGTTGGATTGCTTAGTACCGATACCGAATGTTTCCACCCATTGTCAACTTTGGTTACTAAACAGTAGAACACACACTGGCACATGTAGTGAGCTCTGTGAAAAAAATGTTGATCATGTGCACTACTTACCCAACAAGAAGAGTCTCTCTCTCTCTCTCTCTCTCTCTCTCTCTCTCTCTCTCTCTCTCTCTCTCTCTCTCTCTCTCCCTCCCCCCCTCCCCCACCCACCCAGAAACACACACACACACACACACACACACATTCCTTAAAAAGAACAATACTGCATCAGCACATGTCACTACCATTGCACCATCTTTTCAAAACCGTGTGTTGTTAAGCAAGTCATTATTTATTGTATACTGCCTTAATATGATAAAGAATTGTGGTGACTAGGGCATGTTTGAGGCTGCCCGAGAAGAATATGTAAATATAATTTTGATCTTCTGAACTGTCTTTGGAGTTTAAAAGTTTTCTTAAGTTTATCATTTGTCTGAACATTATCCTTCACCAGTCCACCCATATTTTCTGGTTACTATAAAAGTTGCAAACTGTATAATCTCGTTTACACAATTTGTAAGTGTATGCAAAGGGCGTTCTAAGCCTTTCAAATACAGCATTTCTCTTTCTAATGCAACAGCTAGGGGGTATACTTGGTTGTAGTATACCACAGTTTGTTTGTTTCAGAGTGGAAATGAAGCATTGTTTAATGTATGAAGAAGAGGTGGGATCCTCAAGTTTTAATTATGTGGTGGTGATGAGTTTGCGACATATGTTGTTGTGTCTTTGTCATCACGATTTGGAATGTATGAAATTGTGTGGTGGCACAGTGGAATATATTGTCCAGAGTGTTTTCATCTAAAACAGAATATGTCATAAAATTTAAACTGTGGTGCATGCATAACCACTGATTAAGTGGATCAATGCTTTTAATTAAAATCACAGGAGAAAGTAGGTGCATCAAAGTTTATTGGTATAATGGAAGTGTCCGATTCCACACCTCTGCTT